>NC_134486.1:86305922-86505922 GCF_040206685.1 Ascaphus truei
CCATGCTTGTTGTCCTATTATAAGGCAGCTCAGTTGTGCCAAATTACGCAGTGGCATGGGGACCCGGAGCTGCGCCGGTGGGTGTCTCTGGAGAGGGAGTTGTGCGCCCCACTAGAGCTCAGAGATCTCATCTGGTACCCCAAACAAAGAATTAAGGCTATAAAAGACCCATTGGCATCGGTGGTCAACTCGCTCTCGGTCTGGGAGGTGTCCAAATATAGCTACTCATTGACCTCTGAACACACACTAATGGCCCCTTTATATAGTAATCCGGATTTTGCTCCTGGACTAGAGGGGAAGAATTTCCAGATCTGGCGACAACGGGGGGTTCACAGATTAAAGGACCTGGAGGGCAGCAACACCATCAAATCATTTGATCAATTGAAGTCAGAAACAGACATTCCTAACACAGAATTTATTAGATACCTCCAGGTCCGGGCATTTTACAACAAACACACGGCGAGACCACCCTTGACGAATTTTGAAAGGCTCTGTGTGCGGGGAACTGACACACGGGGACTGATCTCCACTCTATACAGACAGGTGGTCGGTACTGATAAAGACGACATAACTAGACCCAGATTCATGAGTTTATGGGAATCAGACCTACAGGAAACACTAGAGGACGAGGACTGGACGGAAATATTCAAGGCGGCCGCCAGCAGCTCCATCTGCACGACATTGAAGGAGAACTCATATAAGGTATTGTTGAGGTGGTATCTCACCCCAGTCAGATTAGCAAAATGTATTAAAGGCGCTTCCCCGCTCTGCTCACGGCAGTGCGGGGAACAGGGGGATCTGGTACACATGCTGTGGTCCTGCCCAAAGCTTATGCCAGTTTGGCAACAGATTTGAGATTGGCTACAGAGGATCTTGGGCCTCCAAATTCAGCTAGACCCGTGGCTGTTCCTCCTAGGCAGACCCACTGACGAAGTCTCAAGAACAGGGAACAAATTAATAGCACATTTTGCAACAGCTATGCGGTGCGAGACCGCAGCATTGTGGAACCAGAACGCAATTCCATCAATAGACAAAATTAGAAATCGAATTTGGTTTGTATGCCAGATGGAAAAGTTAACGAGTCTGGTTAACGATACTGGCGAAAAATTTGAAAAAGTCTGGCTGTATTGGCTAGCCCAGATGGATATCCCGGGGCTGAGTAATGCCACCATCTGGCTTTAATAGGACAAAATGAGTTCTCCTTGAATGCACAGACAAGGCGACAGAACAGATTCATAGGACTAACGGTAGGCCCCCCCTATAGGGAGCTAGGTCTAAGCTGACGCCTCTAAACCTCAATAAGTGGGAGAGCCACAATACCAAGGGCAGGTGGTGTCCGTCCGACAGAAGAGATCCAGGAAGCGAATGGGAGCGCCTCCTCAACTCCCCCCCCCCTCCCTCCCCCTCTCACCTCCCCTTATCCCTCTACCTGTCTATGTCCTGTCGTCTTCCCTTCCCTCTGTCTGTTAAATGTTGTATGTCTGATGTTGAGTCTGTCCACCAGGACAACGCAATGTAATGTGTTCGTATGACTTATACCTGAAAATAATAAAAAGAAAGTTGAAAAAAAATAAAATATGTATAACGTTTAGACCAAAGTTAAACTACCTAACCAGTACTAAACATAATTTAATTAATATTATTATATGAGACATAATATTGGAACTACAAAATCTCTCACTTTTTAATGCATAATCAATCTATACTATTAATACCAATAATAATAATCCAACTGAACTATGGATCTAATATACATATGGAGGTATAGTATATATAGAGATGTCAAATCTCATATAAGTACAGTATAATTTGACATAAATATCTGTAGACATACTTAAAGAATGACCAGATATAGTATTTTTCATTAATAAATCTTAGCTAAACAATTTAATGTATAAAGCTAGATAGTTAGACATTTGTAACATACCAATCTAATGTTAAAATGATATAATATAACCAAACAATATATATAAATGAAAATACATAAATGAATAACATGAACTTTCAAAACCTGGCACATCAGATATGTAGTGATATTCAATTGAGAAAATGTTTCAACTCCCAATCTATGTTGATACCTTTAGGATGTAATGTATCTAAAATAAAGATCCAATACATCTCCCTACGATTGAGACTATTAAGTCTGTCACCAGCTCTGGTGTGCAATGGAATGTGTTCAAGACCTGAGAAACGAAAATTCACAATACCACCTTTATCACAATTTGTAAAATGTCGCGAGACTGGGTGAAGTGTATCATGATTCTTTATGAGCCTTACATGTTCAGAAATCCTAGTTTTTAAAGGTCTGATTGTACGGCCCACATAGCTTTTGCCACATCCACACCAAAGTGTGTATATGACAAAGCTAGTGTGACAATTAATGAATGTATGTATCTTGTAAATGTCTGTTGAATGTTTTTTCTTTATTCTCTTTAAAGGTTTGGCCATATCTGCAAAAGTGGCAATATCCACAAGAAAAAAAACCCTGTTCTGCAGAGGAAAGTACTGGTATTCGTGGTATATCTAAAGGGTTTTTTTCTATCTAGCTTTATACATTAAATTGTTTAGCTAAGATTTATTAATGAAACAATACTATATATGGTCATTCTTTAAGTATGTCTACAGATATTTATGTCAAATTATACTTATATGAGATTTGACATCTCTATATATACTATACCTCCATATGTATATTAGATCCATAGTTCAGTTGGATTATTATTGGTATTGATAGTATAGATTGATTATGCATTAAAAAGTGAGAGATTTTGTAGTTCCAATATTATGCCTCATATAATAATAATAATTAAATTATGTTTAGTACTGGTTAGGTAGTTTAGCTTTGGTCTAAACGTTATACATATTTTGATACATTTGCATAGAGTTATTTATATTTCAACCATGGTAGTCTGCTTTTGCAGACTGGATTTCTATTTGTTTTTAACTATTGAGATTTGTTTAACAGTTTATAAATTATAGAGATGTGTTCCAACAGTTCTCTCTGTTTGCTGTTTACCAAGCTTCTTTACTAGGTGTTTCCTACTAGCACACGCCCTGTCTTTTGCATACAACCACCTGATACCAACCTTGATTATTCATCTGATTGGATGAAACCTTAATTGTGCATTAGGGAGGTGCTGTAAGAGGATACACTTAGTAGATACCTGGCACTCTTTGCTAAAGCACCCTGCATGTGAAACGCGTTAGAGTGTATATCAGTACCTTTTTGTCCATGTTTTTATAAATAAACCCTTTTGATTGTTATATCCCAACTTTATTTTTTCTTTGTGAGAGGTTGTGCCCCAGTTTATTCCCCTTTGGGGTTGTTCACTCTTTATGCTTAATACCTGGGACCACGCTGTGACAGGAGATTGCCTAGAGAGAGATCATATTCACTTATCAAGTTCTGGCAAGCGGTGACGTCAGGCGGATAACGGAGAGACACCAGGAATCCCCTCTTACCGGATACATGCAGACCAGCTTTGATCACGGAGCCTACCGAGTCCACCAGCGGTGATACAGTACAGCGTGGGGGTTTACAAACTACCCTGCAAATCGACATCATTGTGCCAGGAAGATTGTGCCAGTCGACGCATGCGCCTTGAAGGAGGACATTACAAGCTACTGACCGGGGGACCTAGTGGACCGATACAGCAACGATCAAGCACCTACCTGTTTACCTCCACAAACCGTGAGTTATGTGACTCTAGCAGAGTCATGCAGGTTTAATATGGAGGTTGAGGCTTCTCTCTGATCCACAAAGAGACTTGTGAGGTTTGTTACTCTGAGCACCGGATTTGGGAGCTAACCATGTTCTAGTGTTCTGTTTACATGAGTAATAGATTTTCACATGGAATTTGAAGATTAACCTAAATTCTTAAGATATACATAGTAAGAAATGCATTGTTCAACTTTAACAAAAACAAATATTTATTTATTACAGTTTCTTACTTTATATACAAATGTAGCAGATGTTATTGCACCCATTGATGCATTGCTGTGGGACATACACAATGCGCCTGTGGGAGAAGCGGTCATTGTCGAATCGGCCGAGAGTGACAAGGGAGTGGGGCCAACATGCAATTTCACCAGCGGAAGCACGGTGGGTATGTATATTTAAATGAGCAAAAGTGCTAATAGCCATAGCTTTTGCCCATTCCTGTGTGATGGTGTGATGGTTGTGGTGGTAGAGGGGGTGAGTGAAGGGGTAGTTGTTCCAGTGTTGGTGGTTAGGTCTCCCGGGGGGGGGGGAGGGGGGCTAAGTGGGAAGGGTTAACCCCTTCATTACCTTAGCTGTAGTAACTCCTACCTACTACAGGTAACAATGATCAATATCAACCTACAATGATGTGTTGCTGATGTGTCTGAAACCTAAGGAATACAACGAAAGTATTAACTATCCTGATTTCACTTGCAACTTCTTCATGTCTTTGTTTCTGAAAAACAACAAACTCAGGACAAATTAAACCTCATCAGTTACTCTTTCAATACACTTTCCCCTTAGTATATTGCCTTTATTTTCTGATTAGCATGCCTCATATATTCTGTCAATTCTAGATTATATTACATGAAATAATTCAAAGATTGACAACGGGGTTTAAGTATCAGCTACATTTTTTCAACTATTCCTGCTGCAGACTAACTCATTTATTTCTCTTTATTTTAGGCAATTCTTATTTAAGACTATCTTAATAGCTAAGATCCATCCTTTTGTTTCAGTGTACGAAGTCAGTGGTCAGCACTACAAATGCAGTGGAAACGCGATACATTTTTCACAGAATGTTGACACTTTTGTTCATTCCTTGCCAAATGCCTTAGAGAGTCTGTCTTCTGTCATTGTTGTGCGATGAACTTCATCCAAGAATGTCAGTATCACTGATTTTTTTTTTTTTTTTTTTTAACTTTACATTTTTTTATTGTTTTATTCAGATGGGGGAGGGGGGTAGGAGAAGGGAGAGAGAAAATACAGTACAGTAATTGGATATATCTATAGCATGTACTGTATATCAACATTCGATTTAAGCATTTAGGGAATGTTCATCCACGTAACCCATCTTTACATCGTGGGAGTCTCAACTCTAGACCAAGGTGTTCTGTTCATATCTTAGATTTTTGCATTTAACAATCTTAATGGAATTTGCAAATGGGCATATAGCACAATGCCCACATTTGGAGAAACCTTTGGAATTCTTCTCTGTTCTGTGTCACCTGCCCGAGAGCAGATAGGGGACATGTGAGTTGCCAATGATTTAGCTGTTCTGAAGCCAAATTAGGCCCAGAGATTACCATCGGCTTTAAATCTATGTCTAGTTTCAGCGTCTCCCAATGCTTATAAAAAATTGAATGAATTGGGTTTGCTTGCCTACTATGCCGAGTTATAAATAAAAGGTGTTGATCCACTTTGCTCTTGAACTCTTTGTGTATGTCTTTTTTTCCTTCTGTATATTCATTGAGGATGACATCAAATCCATTCTATTTACAAGTTTAGCATCGTTGAAGGCATTATTAATGTCAATGTCTTTGTATTCCCTTGATGAAAACCTCGAGGACAGATCCCTGGATTGGGTCTCCAAGGACTCGTTCTTGGAGCAAAGTCTCCTGAGACAGAGGAACTGTCCTTTGAATGCCTAGGACCTGGCCTTTGGGGATATCCCTGATTAAAGATCTAGGGTGACTACTGTCTGCTTTCAAGAATATATTCCTGACTGTAATGAGAAAGGAGTTTCTTGGGTTTCTGATGGACTAGGTGCACGATGAGCTAACTTTTGTCTCTTACAGACATGCTTAAATGTAGTAATTTTGCTGTGAACAGGATACTGGTGGAAAATAACCGTTAGAATAATTGTTATGAGAAGTGGGAGATATACCGTAGCTGGACTCCCTCGCATCCCTAACTGGGATGTTGGCTGACTGCCTGGAAGTGTTCTCTGATACATTTGTACAGCACAGAAATGTGCTAGATTCTCAACTGTGGCAAAGCTGATCGTATACTCAGGACTGCGCGCAGTACAAATCGATCACAGAATAGCAACTATTAACCGATTCGCCTGGTTGTTGATGACATCATGAGCGGTACGTATCCTGAGTGCCGTAGAATGCTGAAATACATCCGAAGCTAAGTACCCAATAAATTATATTTACTCATCACAACTGGTGTTGGTGTTATTTATGTGTGCACTCGTGGCTGAGAACGACAATCCGAATCAATCTCTTGAACAAGTAATGTTCTTGTCAGAACACTCACATTAGGGTTCATGTACACATCCATCTGTATATTGCCTTGCACAACAATATAAAGCAAATTTTTTTCTGGTAGGGAATATTGTATTCGAACGTAAATTTGTAATAAGTGTGTGAAGTAATGTGTCAAGGGAGACATGGTCCCCATTCCAAATAAATATCAAATTGTTGATATATCTTTTATAAAAAATTATATGTTATATATATATATATATATATATATATATATATATATATATATATATATATATATATATATATATATTATTCCCCCTGAGTAGCAATATTCTGTTCTCATTATATATTTATTTAGGACTACAGTATTGCTTTGACATCTTGTATTTTTTTACAGCTGTAGGGATCCTTTGGGGATTGTTTTAACTTTGTATCTTTTTAGTGTTTTCCATGTCCATGAATAAACATTTTCTCATTATTATTTTGCTTGAGTGCTTTCAGGGGGACACTTTTTTTTTCTCTCTCTCCTCCCTCTTTCCTCCCTCTCTCCTCCCTCTCTCCTCCCTCTCTCCCCCCTCTCTCCTCCCTCTCTCATCCCTCTCTCTCTCTGTCACTAGACCCTGTAGTAAAGATTTTGGGGAAATCGATACCAAATACCAAATGTATCATATGCCACGAAACAAATTAATTGCGCATCTTCTAGCAGCAGCAAGGTGTACAATAGCTCTTCAATGGGAAAAGATAAATGTTCCATCTTATCAGATCTTTCAAGAAAAAGTTAGACATGCTCTAGAAATGAAAAACTCACTTCATTTCTGAACAACTGTACGGAGACATTTGAAAAAAAAATTGTGTCCCTGGATAAGAGCCTTTCCAGAAGATGTTACAGGATTTACAAATATGAACAAATTCAGATATAAAAATTGTCAAGATTATTGATACTGTTGACTCTTACTGTCCCTAATCACACATATTTTGTTATTAATATGGTTAATTATTATTTTGAATATTAATAATATTATTTTTGTATTCTATTGTTGTTATAATTGTGTTGGTTATATTGTTCCTCTCCCGACCTTTTACCATTTAATTCTAAGAAGACTTTGATATGTAGTCATATATTATTTGATGTGAATGGACAAATCAGAGTCCTTAAAAATTGCTTGTGGGTTACAAACCAATGTCTAAAGAAAGTCTGGAAAATTATTAGGACTACTACCACTAATGTCTCTTGCCTCACCCCCTTCCTCCCCCATATATTGTCTATTACTAATATTGTTAAATATTATTTCTACTGTTATTATTATTATTTCTGTAATGTATTGTCAATTTAATTATATTGGTTCTTTTCTTTTGTTCCCAACCCACCCCTTCTTCTGTACCCACCCCCCCCCCCCCCCACCCTGATTATGACTGACTGAAAAACAAATAAAACACTATTTGAAACAAAAATAAAAATGATATGTTCATGATATGGATAAGAGACACCATCAATAAAGGTGGATTCCCATAAACCCATAAATAAATTAGCATAAGAGGGGGGAAATGAATTCCCCATAGATGTGCCTCTAGTTTGTAAGTACAATTGTGAATCAAACAAAAAAGTGTTATGAGTGAGAAAAGAAGTGACAGAATGTAAAAGATATGTGCGTAGTGCAAAGAACAGATTAGATCGCTGTAAGAAGTGCTGGACCATAGCTAACCCGTGATCATGGTTGATAAATCTATAGAGGGATGTGTCATCTATTGTAACACATCTAAAGTTTTTATTCCACTCTACACTTTGTATTGCAATAAGTAAATCAGTAGTGTCCTGGAGGAAGGGCGGTAAGAATTTGATTAAGGAAGAAATCCTCATACCATGAAAGACCATCCGCCAAAGATCCAATACTCAACACGATTGGTCGGCCCAGAGGGGCAAGGAAGCGATTTGTGTATCTTTGGGAGATGGTGTGAACATTTCATGGGCTTACTCAAGCTTTTTTTTGTTTGTTTGTTTTAAGTCTCAGGGCTGCTTTTTTGCCTCTTAAAAAAAAAAAAAAAGAAGCAAAATAGCAACAACAAAAAAAATTAAACAGTTTTGGACATTGCACCCAAATTCTTGGAGCTAAAAAGTTATCACATTTTTGGCAGATTTATTTTTGAACTTTTGGAAAGTTTGATCAGGTACGTGCATCTATAAAAACGACCAAAAACTGCAGTACAAGCATGGTCTCCTGTGGTCACTGTGACATCTCCTATTGACGTCATTTTGTGGCCCACAGCTCAGATTAGTAAAAATAAAATAAAAACACAATTTTTTAAAAAGAAATCTTAACTAGAGGTGTAAGCTAAGAATGTTTAAATCTATAATCTGTTTTTAGAATCTCTTTCTGTTGCCTTCGAATGATCATGTACTGCTGCCCAGCGACTCTCTCTTATTTTATTCCCTCCGTTTAATTATATTTTAGCATGGGGATATTTACTTCTATCTTTATCATTTTGGGGGATAGAGAAACAATGGCTGCCATGTACACTGTGAGAAATAAGGGTTTTGCCACTAAATCATACAATGAATAAAATATAAGTACCAAGGTAAATAATAATAATTAAAAAAAAACATTGATCTGTACTTCATTACCCTAAAGTTAATATTTAAAATGTTAGGTCATCTGTCCTTTTATACAGCATTACAGTAATTGAATACACATGTTTTCTATTTCTCACGTGAATTGTCCACATAGAAACTATTAAATATTGACAGCATAACAAAGGCAGCATTTATGGAACGGATTAGCACAATACATCTTTGTATTTTGTGGTATTAGAAAACTCCAAATTGGAATGCTTAATTGCATATTGTGCAGTGACCTAAAGACCCCTTTAGGGGACTCCATGGCCACCAGTTCTTAAATGTAAAAAAAAAAAGGACTCATAACTAATATAATGTAAACCCTTCACAGACTGTGTGACGGCAGAACTTTGCTTGGCTGTCCCCTCTCACAGTTAAGGGATCCAAGGTGCTAACTTGCACATATCGATAAAGAATTTAGTCATTACACAAACGTGGAAAAGTAAGATTTGTATTTCATAAGGAAATGAAAATACAACCTGTGGGTACATTCACATTTCTCAGACAGGTCTCTTTTCATGTCGAATAAATACCGTAGGTCTCATTGTGGTCCACAGGAAAAAAAAGTGTTGTGTATCCAGCAAAAAAATAAATAAAGGTAGTTAGAAGACAAAATTGTGCTTACCCTCCATAGTGTGGACATGGATTTTGCAGAACAATGATATAGAGAAGATAATATCGCAGGGTACCAATCATCTGTAGTATCAATCCAAGATGTGCAGAGATGTAGCCCATTATTGTGCTAATTAATCCATGCACCATTTACAGTATTGTGGAGACCAGAATGTATTGTTTCAATGCTAAAGAGCTTTTAATCCATAATCATTGCACTTTTTGGTCTCCTCATGAAATGTATTTTGACGCTTAGATTAGTGAGCACAATTATTTTCAACATCCCACAGCACATCTTGGATTGATGATCTTCTACAGGTGTAGAAGATACCTAGCTCCCGCTTGGGAACGGGTATCATGATGGAGGTGAAGGCTACCCGGCATTTACAGGTTGGAGTGATGATGTTTATAAAGAATTGTATTTGATTGGTTAAAATAAAATAGGGGTTGGCGGGTTTACTTAACAGTTTGGCTAGTGAGGAACGGTTAAGGCAGCCATTTTGAAGAGACAAGTCCCCCCATCCCCCTCTCTTCTTATTATTTATATAAAAAAAAAATAGAAACTAAAATGGTGTATCTTATTATGTCTTATTATCTGGATTCCTTGTCAGATGGAGAGAATTTTAAGAAGTGGCCATGTTGATGTAGCCTGATTGGGACCTGGGAAGGGAGTAAAAGCACATCAGCTTACGGTATGGGTTGCTCCAACCTTTGGTTTATTATGCTGTAAGTGCCCAATTGGGAGTAATGTCAGTAGCTGGCATATGGTTGAGGAGAAGTTAAATGAGTTAAATGGCTGGAAAGGGAATGTATTTGGGGGAAGTAGTGTAAGAATGTATTTGGGGGGGGTAGTGTAAGAATCATTCTGGGGAAGTAGTGTAAGGATGTATTTGGCGGGGGTAGTGTAAGAATGATTCTGGGGGAAGTAGTGTAAGGATGTATTTGGGGGGGTAGTGTAAGGATGTATTTGGGGGGGGTAGTGTAAGGATGTATTTGGAGGGGTGGGTAGTGTAAGAATGTATTTGGGGGGGTAGTGTAAAAATGTATTTGGGGGAAGTAGTGTAAGAATGTATCTGGGGGAAGTAGTGTAAGAATGTATTTGGGGGGTAGTGTAAGAATTTATTTGGGGAAGTAGTGTAAGAATGTATCTGGGGGAAGTAGTGTAAGAATGTATTTGGGGGAAGTAGTGTAAGAATGTATTTGGGGAAGTAGAGTAAGAATGTATTTCGGGGGTTGTGTAAGAATGTATTTGGGGGAAGTAGTGTAAGAATGTATTTGGGGGAAGTAGTGTAAGAATGTATCGGGGGGAAGTAGTGTAAGAATGTATTTGGGGGAAGTAGTGTAAGAATGTATTTGGGGGAAATAGTGTAAGAATGTATTTGGGGGAAATAGTGTAAGAATGTATTTGGGGGGTTAGTGTAAGAATGTATTTGGGGGAAGTAGTGTAAGAATGTATTTGGGGAAGTAGAGTAAGAATGTATTTCGGGGGTTGTGTAAGAATGTATTTGGGGGAAGTAGTGTAAGAATGTATTTGGGGGAAGTAGTGTAATAATGTATATGGGGGAAGTAGTGTAAGAATGTATTTGGGGGAAATAGTGTAAGAATGTATTTGGGGAAGTAGAGTAAGAATGTATTTCGGGGGTTGTGTAAGAATGTATTTGGGGGAAGTAGTGTAAGAATGTATTTGGGGGAAGTAATGTAAGAATGTATCGGGGGGAAGTAGTGTAAGAATGTATTTGGGGGAAGTAGTGTAAGAATGTATTTGGGGGAAATAGTGTAAGAATGTATTTGGGGGGAAATAGTGTAAGAATGTATTTGGGGGGTTAGTGTAAGAATGTATTTGGGGGAAGTAGTGTAAGAATGTATTTGGGGAAGTAGAGTAAGAATGTATTTCGGGGGTTGTGTAAGAATGTATTTGGGGGAAGTAGTGTAAGAATGTATTTGGGGGAAGTAGTGTAATAATGTATATGGGGGAAGTAGTGTAAGAATGTATTTGGGGGAAATAGTGTAAGAATGTATTTGGGGAAATAGTGTAAGAATGTATTTGGGGGGGTAGTGTAAGAATGTATTTGGGGAAGTAGTTTAAGAATGTATTTGGGGGAAGTAGTGTAAGAAAGTATTTGGGGGAAGTAGTGTAAGAATGTATTTGGGGGGTAGTGTAAGAATGTATTTGGTGGAAGTAGTGTAAGAATGTATTTGGGGGGGTAGTGTAAGAATGTATTTGGGGGAAGTAGTGTAAGTATGTATTTGGGGGACGTAGTGTAAGAATATATCTGGGGGAAGTAGTGTAAGAATGTATTTGGGGGGGTAGTGTAAGAATGTATTTGGGGAAGTAGTGTAAGAATGTATCTGGGGGAAGTCGTGTAAGAATGTATTTGGGGGAAGTAGTGTAAGAATGTATTTGGGGAAGTAGAGTAAGAATGTATTTG
The DNA here is from genome assembly GCF_040206685.1 of Ascaphus truei. Classification (NCBI taxonomy): domain Eukaryota; kingdom Metazoa; phylum Chordata; class Amphibia; order Anura; family Ascaphidae; genus Ascaphus; species Ascaphus truei. The sequence continues at coordinate 86,317,770 of NC_134486.1, forward strand.
GGGGGGTAGTGTAAGAATGTATTTGGGGGAAGTAGTGTAAGAATGTATTTGGGGGAAGTAGTGTAAGAATGTATTTGGGGGGGGGGTAGTGTAAGAATGTATTTGGGGGAAGTAGTGTAAGAATGTATCTGGGGGAAGTAGTGTAAGAATTTATCTGGGGAAGTAGTGTAAGAATGTATTTGGGGGGGTAGTGTAAGAATGTATTTGGGGGAAGTAGTGTAAGAATGTATTTGGGGAAGTAGAGTAAGAATGTATTTGGGGGAAGTGTAAAAATGTATTGGGGGGGGGGGTAGTGTAAGAATCATTCTGGGGGAAGTAGTGTAAGGATGTATTTGGGGGGGGGGGTTGTGTAAGAATGATTCTGGGGGAAGTAGTGTAAGGATGTATTTGGGGGGTAGTGTAAGAATGTATTTGAGGGAGTAGTGTAAGTATTTGGAGGGCTAGTGAAAGTATGTATTTTGCGAGGGGATTGTGTGGGGGGTAATTATTGTGGGGGGGGGGGATTGTCTAGGGGGAAATGTATGGGTATTGGAGGGAATTGTATGTATGTGGCCAGAAGGGAGGAGGGAATGAGTGTGAGGAGGGAGCGGGATTAAGTGAGAGGGAGATAATTGAGTGATAGCGGAGGGGGGTGAGGAGAATGAGAGGGGTGTAAGAGGGAGTGAGCAAGAAAGGCGTGCGGTAGGAGAGTGAGTGAGGAAGAGAGTGGGGTAAAAGAGAAGAGTGAGATGGGTGAGAGAAATACATGGAGGGGGGGGGGGTAGAGGAGGGGAGATGCAAAACTGCTGACACGGGGGGGGGTGAAATTGTAGTCCTGGGCCCCTGGAAAAACCATTGGCAGCCCTAGATTGTTTGGTGGTCTGTGTCTATAGGTTTATACCTGCAAGTTAAGTTCTATTTGTGTAGTTTTCACCAAGTACAGGATGATGTTTATTTAGGATTATATTTCTTTCCCTCTTTACTTGTATAAGATACTTGTTGCTTCATATTGCCTGACCTCCACAAGGCTCTCCGCTAGCGACCCAGCATATCGTTCAAATGGGGACCAGGACGCTCTAGCATATATCTAATCAATCAAGAGAAATAATGAGGGGTTACATCCATACAAAGGATTGCACCTACAATATTCCTCACTAGCAGGGTAACCCAATGCAGGAAGAACACTTTAATTCAGGTCAATGGAAGCTCATATTTTTGCTACATGTGCATTACCGTGTTTATCAATATATTGAACAGGGGGTATGACAACAGGTATCCCTGAGAAAGAACTAGATATGTATCCACAATACAACAATATTTTATTATTACACAATAGACGACTGTGCACTAAAAACATTTAATAACATAAATAGTATGAGAGCATATATCCCTAAATACAGTATGAGACTGTAATAGATAAGATATAAATACGGTTTAATAGTGCAACACTGTAATTTGACCCCTTTACACATCCCTCAAGAAAGCTGTATTACTTATTCAGTTGGGAGTGGGAAGTTTTGGGTTTTCAGTCCAAGTTAATAATGACAACAAAGATATCACATTTCTAAACCAGTGTTAAGTGGTAGAGAGTGAAGCTACAGTGAAAGATGCAGTGAGACTGTGTGGTATTGTTGTTTGGAGAGTTACCTCATGCAGCAGATAATAAGTGTTGACAGGAGAAACACTTCTAATGGATTAAATACACATCACGTGCTAAATTGCACACCATAAAACCCAGCCATATGTAAACCCCACTTGAGTTGTGCTAGGGATTTATCAGTGACCACTGGGTGTTACAGCACTTAAACAAATACGCTTGTCTGCAAATCTTTCAAGCTGGTCTTCTGAAGAGAAGTGACACAGCTTCAGTGCTGCAACGCCTTCTCTATAGTCAACACTTTAAAATGCCAATACCACTTAGCAAGACACTGTAGCTCAAAAGGCACATACCCTAAAGCTAAGGCCCCGCTCCCAGAGTCAGCGCGCCCGCACTGCAGACAGGCGGGGCACTGACATACACAGACTGCGATATGCGGTCTGTAGGGAGCGGGAGCCGGAGCGGGAGGTGGGCGGGAGTGGGAGGTTTGAGCATGAGGGGGGCGTGGCTTGAGCAGAGGGACCCGCTACTCTCCCCCCCCCCTCCCTCCACGGCTCGGGTAAGTAAGCAACACACACACACACAGACAGAGGCAGGCACTCACGCACTCAGGCACACACATACACAGACAGAGGCAGGCACTCACGCACTCAGACACATACACACACACACACGCACACACGCACACACGCACACACGCACACACGCACTCACGCACTCAGGCACACACATACATACACACACACACACACACATACACACACACACACACACACACAGAGGCAGGCACTCACGCACTCAGGCACACACATACACACACACAGACAGGCACGCATGCACTCAGACACACACACAGACAAGCACTCACGCTGCTGTCACTCCACACTCCTCCCCGCTCCCCGAAGCCTCTCCTCCTCCCGAAGCCTCCCCTCCCCATTGGCTCACAGCCACACCATGTGACGCGTCAACGCTAGGGAACACCATTCTCTTGTATCCCATAGCGGCTGACACGCCACAGCGTGTAGTAAGCTGTGCAGCCAGGGGGGACCGGGACCGGCTCCGCAGGATTCCCCTGCTGGTGGGGAACTCGCGTGTGGCCGCCCACGCCGCCGAGCGCAGCAGGACCAAGGCCTAAGACACATACCCTTGCTGCTTTCTTGCAGTTTTACATGTTTCTGTCATCAGGTGTCATACTGCAACGTTTTGCATTTTTCAATAACCTGTTCAAATTAAAATGGATTTTAAAAGGTTACACAGTGTTAGTAGGGAAGTTTAATTCACAAAATGTTTATTTTGGTAGAGGAGAGTTGTCAGAGATCAAAGGCTGTTCTCTCACTTTGTGCAACTTAAATTGAGTTTATGTGAGCTAAAAACAATATAGGTTCTAATATGTATTATTGGTTTCTATTAATTGATCATTGTCACAATTATAATGTGTATCAGGTGCAAGAAGCCCTGAGCTCTTGGCAAGGGGTGGCATGACCACCAGCCCAAGGCTCCCCCGTCCCCTCTTGCCTCCAGAAGTGGGCATCTCTGTTGGGACGGAGGGGGCAGGTTACTTAGCCTAAGTAACCTGCCCCTGACCCTCAGCCTGAGTAACCTGCCCCCGACCCTCAGCCTGAAGGTCAGGGTGTGAGCAGACAGTCTGCATCGTCCACCCTTCCCCTTGTTTGATTATCTTTTCCATCGCTCCGATAGGTGTATTTAAAAATAAATAGAGATAAAATAATGAAAAATATGTAGGTCATTCTGATATTGTTAAAAAAAAGTTTTAAAGTACATTATATGGAAAAAACCCATAAGGTGCCTTTGTCGCGGTGGCCGTTTTGGTAAGGGTTGGTTAACCTTGTCAGATAGGGCTCCGTGAGTCCAGTTTTGACTAAGTGGTGGCATTGATTGGTGAGTGTGCCGGGCTGACAGTTCGGTGAGTACCTGGCACTCATGCTCACAGCTACTTTGATGATTCAGCAGAGCAGCCGGGGCTGTGTGGTGTTTGGCTTGGAGAGTTACGGGCCACGGTTTGAGCGCTGTTCGCCTTGCTGGTTGGTGGAGTACTCTGGCAGGGCTTGGAAGTTGATGTTTGTCACGTAGGGCACCCTGCGAACACACGACCTGCACACAGGACAAGGGTTAATACTGATGCTCGCAAGCGCTCCCACTTTTCACCTCAGCAAAAGTCCATCAAATGGACAATATCTCCTCTACAAGATCAAGGATCAATACACAACCAGCAAGCTGCTCCACTTACCCCCTCCGCAAAAGTCCCTCAAATCCTAATTCCGTCCCAATATACCACCGCCACGAACAGCACACAAGTGGGCACGTGACTTGGATATGCAACCAAGGTTAAGACACACGGCTACTCTAGCCAACTCACCTTTCTCCTCCACAAGGTACCTCCAGTGAGTTAATATTAACCCCTTACTCAATTGCAAATCATATCTATCCATTGCTACCACCTGGGGGTTTGCAAATATGATAAGAGATTATTATTTGCCAGGGCCCCAGATCCCTGTTTATTATAGAATAAACAATGCACTTTAACACAAAATCAGTTGTAGCCAAATTTGTCTGAACACTTTAATACTCTCCTCAGAGCGTGCAATAGTTCATTCAGTCCCAAAGCATAACTTATTAAAAAAAAAAATATATATATATATTTATATATACATTATAATTCTAAGTTAAAAGAGAAGGGGATGGGGGAGCACTGGTGGAGTAAAAAATATATAATGCAATCTGATTCAGGTGTGTAAGACTCTGAAAAGTGGATGGTGTGGATCTAAAATAATATAAACACTCACACGGCCTTGTGCAAATGCTTGCGCATCAAGGTATCTTTTACGTCCTCGCTTCTTTTCCTTGTAGATTCAGTCTCCGATTCTCGTCAGGGCTATTCTTTTCTTGATGTGATGTCTCTCGTCTGTTTTGTTCCTCTCCTTTTTCTTGCGTGTGGTGTCACCCTCAGAAGAAATACATGGGGATGTGAACCGCAAAATAACAAAATAATACAAACAGGAATTAGCACAAGTTAATAAAAATCAAAATACAGATTTTTAAAACACTCACACGGGCATGTGTGGGTGCACTCAGGGGGGAAGGTATCTTGACCTCCAACGGGATCTCTCTATTTCAAAATGCCAGCTGACACTCTGTGGCGAGTGGTGGGGGGTAAGGAAATGAGAAATATATATATATATATATATATGAAAATATTACTCACACGGCCAAGTGTGAGTGCACCCTTGGAAAAGGTATTATGTTTGTTCTGGCCGGCATCCCTGGATAAAGCCTTGTGCCAGCCTCTGATGATGTTTTCTCTCTCCCAGTGCGATGTGGAAATTTAACAGCCCAGAATGTTGAGGCCAAAACTCTTTATTTAAGAAACAAATAAACAACAAACTCACCGCTCACTCAACTCGTGAGCTGCGGTGTCAGGGTGGGATAAAAAGGCCAGTCTTTAGGGGATATTTAAAGGGGCTCTTGGGGCTGCAGTGGGACTCCCTCAGCGTCCGGGTGGAGTTCTGCACTTCCCGTGTCCCGCTCCCTACGGTGGCCGCAACAAGTCAAAAAGGTTGGGGGATTTTGAGCAACGCGTTTCGCCGTATGGGCTTCCTCAGGCTCCGTAGTTGTAATGGGTAAGGCTCGACGTTCCTCCTTTATATACTGCGGCCTGCCCGACAACTCAATCCCCCTCAATCCTCCTCCTACATACAGCTGATCTGAGTGATTGTCTTCTCAAATGATGTGTGTGTTAATTACTAATTGAAATCGGCAGATATTGGCTTTCACAAACGCCCTGATGCAATAATACATTAGTTTAAGGAATGGGTGCTCCTATTGTGAAAACGGATTGCTCTGTTTTAGATATACAGTACAAAACTTTAAATGGTTAAATTTTTATATAAACTTGCCAAATATCATAAATGTCTAAAAATCCAAAAATAGTGATTAAAACAATGGGTAATAAAAATTAATATTTGTGTATAAAGGCTCAATCCTTGTCTCATACCTTTAACAAAAGATTGTGTATCATGACTAATTAAACACGTTATAGTTAACCTTATTATGAAACTCATCCCGGGTGGTGGTAGAGGTCAATATGCATGCCATACGTATACCATTATGATGTCTAAAAATAAGAATATGTTTTTAATAAAAATATAATAATATAAAAATATATAAAAAATATATTAATAATGTTTTATCACACAATTGAGTGGTGTATAGACATAAATATCTGGACTCTTTGGTAATCGCTTGGTGGTCCAAATCTGTAAAGTAAACCAAAAACACAATGAATACCCTATAATGGGCAAGGATGTTAACATTTAAAAAACTTTGCTGCAATGGCAAAGCTAGGGGAGATGAATGGGGAGGGGGGAAGGGGAGGGGGAGGGGGGGAGGGGGAGGGGGAGGGGGGAGGGAGGGGGGGAGGGGGGTGGGAGGCGTGTTAGGGTCGTGGAAGGGAATAGACTTTACAAGCCGGTAAATGGGAAAAGCCTAGGGCCATGAGGGTGTAATGGAATAAATAAATAAATGAATGATTGATGGTGTCGGCTCAAATCTGTTCTATAATTCTAAGTGGTCTGTTTGTTTGTATGTCAGAGAAGCATCGAAATCTCACAAACGGCACCACGTAGCACAACAAAACTTTCACTGGACATTCTGCAGCAGATTTGTAGGTCAACGCAACTATTTTAAGCTTCCAATGTCACTCACCTCCCAAATTATGGACATTCTAAATTTCCTTCGGGTGTCCTGCAAATATGTTAGAGCAGCAGCAGGGGGCGAGAGGCATGGCTACTAATGTATGGGGCGTGTCCTTGCCTGGATTATGTGCGGGGGAGATGTGCCGAAGGGGGGGGGGAGATGTGCCAGTGGGGGGGAGAGGGGGCGAGATGTTCCGGCAGCGGGGGGAGATGTACCAATGGGGATGGCGCTCCTGTGATGAGCTCTCGGTGCGGGAGGAGGAGGAACGCCGCTGCAGCAGCTCAGTGGTGAGGAGCCAGGGCCAGTGTGATGGGGATTCAAGACAGGGTTATGATGTCGGCGGACCGGGATTTTTACGTCGCTTGACGTCAGCTGCGCCGGGCTCAGGTGTGATGGGCAGGAGGCAGGCGGGAGACCTGTGACCAGCGCACAGCAGAGTGAGGAGGGGGATGGAATCACAGTGTGGTACAGGGGGAGGGAATCACAGTGTGGTGCAGGTACAGGGGGAGGGAATCACAGTGTGGTCCAGGTACAGGGGGAGGGACTCACAGTGTGGTGCAGGTACAGGGGGAGGGAATCACAGTGTGGTGCAGGTACAGGGGGAGGGAATCACAGAGTGGTGCAGGTACAGGGGAGGGACACACATTGTGATGCAGGTACAGGGACAGGGAATCACAGTGTGGTGCAAGTACTTATACAGGGGGGGACATAAGTGTGCTGCAGGTACAGGGAGGGACATCACAGTGTGGTGCAGGTACAGGGGGGCACACCACAGTGTGGTGCAGGTACAGAGGGGGGGGGGGGGACATTCCACAGAAGTGTGGGGAGATGTGCCGCCAGCGGGGGGGACGGGACATGTTTCGGCAGCAGGGGGAGACACACACAGACACACACACTTATACACACACACACACAGACAGAGACAAATCTCACCCCGCACTACATCCAGCAGCAGGGGGGGAGGGGTGGGGTGAGGGGGGACATGTATTCAATATTACTTTCCCCGGGTGAAGCGGGCACAAAAGCAAATGTATACACTGTATATAAAAATACAGTGCTTAGGTTACAGAAAAAGGATTACGAAAAACATACAGTTACAATAAAATGCAGAACAGCTTCTTAAAATAAAAACGGTAAAACAGACCTATACATTACCAGATGCCATAGATTTTCCCCAGAGAAGTCACTGGATCATGAATATGAGAAATCATGAATTTAGTCCTAAATTCCTCTCTGTTGAGATCTGATTATTATAATCTGTGCTCAGACTTAAATACAATTCTTTCCCATTGAACACAACCTAAAACCAGCCACTGTCATAAAACAGCTATGAGATTGACAGTTTTACGACAGAGTAAAACACTTCCCACCAAAGGACGTTTCAAACTCCTTTTCCATATCTAAATGTACTCATAACTTCACTTTTGTAATATTTACACGCAAGTGAGACACATCAATACATTCAGGCACTCATGGCAGACACAATGATACTAAATATGGACATTTTAATCCTAAATTTAAGAGAACTATTAAAATCTGTCTCCTAGTACCTGCTAGACCTGACGTGCCTGTAATCATTATGTGCAACTCGGTTCCACGGATACACACATGTAATTTTTTTCATGTTCAGCAGAGGACATCACATGATATGCTCGTTTTTAATAAATTCACTCATGTTGAATACTTTCGTAGTCACGCCTCTTGAACCTTGCAAAACCAAACTCCCTTTGAAGCTTGCTCTAAGGAGACCATGTTTACAGAAAGTGGTCACAGGGGCAATATTTTACATCCAAGTCTCTAGACACTGCCCTTACCTCGACTCTATCAGCCATATAAAACCCATTTGGTCCTTTTAAGTCCTCCTATACAGGATAACCCACCCGTTACGTTCTGTTTGAAGCACAGGACACACAGGTGACAAGCCTGGGCTTGTCATAAACCCTATATATATTGTATTTTAACTTCAAGCTGTAGCTCATTAACCCCGTAAGCACCAAAGGTATTAAAACACCTAATATCTCATGATATTATCATGACAATGTTCTTTTAATGTATTTTACAAAAGCTGTGTCCATTTTAACCTCAGCCTTTTCCTGTGTGTGAGTTTTATTGAAGGGTATGTTTTCAGGGGGTGGGGGAAAGGGACATTGCAGGCTCCAAGGTCATATATTTTGAGAGATAAAGCTGAATACATTCGGGTTTTATTTATCAAAGTATCCTTATTACAAAGGTTGGGCAAGAAATATCACTAGACTTATCAAAGAAAAACACGTACTTTTAATGTTTTTATTTTTATATATATATATGTGTATATATATATATATATATATATATATATATATATATATATATATATATATATATACACATATATATATATATATATATATACACACATATATATATATATATATATATATATATATATATATATATATATACAAACAAATGGTGTCATTTACTTTTTGCCCCTATTATGTGTTTAAATACATAATCCCCTTAGAAGCTGTGTTCACCGGTTCTACATATTCATAGCTCTTTTGGAGTATTGATTTCAGTCAGATTTGCCAGTAATGCCCATTTAAATATCCCCTATTTCAGGGGTGATCAACCCCAGTCCTCAAGCCCCCCAACGAGTCAGTTTTTCAGGATATCCCAGCTTCAGCACAGGTGGCTCAGATGCTCAGTTAAAGACTGAGCCTCTGATTGAGCTACCTGTGCTGAAGCAGGGATATCCTGAAAACCTGACCAGTTGGGGGTGGATTGAGGACTGGGGTTGAGCATCCCTGCCTTAGGTCACGTTAGAGAACTGGAGATGCCATATTTGTAATTAAGTTTATTAACTATACACGGCATTTTCAAGACCTACCTGGCTGGCCAAGTTTCAGTTTACAGTAAATATTTCCATCTGTTACAGTATGTCTATAATTGACAGGGTCTGTGCTGTAGAGCAATGGCGACTAGAGCTTCTGTGTTTTATAACCAACAAAGCCCAAGCTCATGGAAACGATGATGTAAACACTAAAAAAGAGCCCAGGGAATTTTTTCAGAACACTATTTTTGTGCCCATGAAACCTTTATGGGGGTATGACAGAGGCTGACAAAGAAGCCTGTTATGCTGACCTGTTAAAACCAGATACATTTTATAGTTAGAGCTTCTGATTATTTTTTTGACATTCACCACACATGTGGTGTTTATGACTTCTTGTTAACGCCACTGATCCTTGGGAGCTGTGCCATGGTCTGCAAACTGTGTTTGGTCTCTCTGTGCACTCAGACAATACATAAATTAATGCAGAACTCTTGGCTGCTTACTTTCCCCTTTTCCAATATTTTTTAACGTTATTAGAACAATGGTTTCCAGATACTTACCGTTTTAGGTGCCGGACTTCTCTCCCCGTCCTGGGGAAAGAAAATGGCCACCAAAGCTCTTTGATGACCACAGGCGCCATCTTTAAAAAAAACTCAGTGTCTTTACTCACGGAGAACTCCTTATAGAATGTAAGCTCCGTGAGGCAGCGTCCTTACCTACAGTACTGTAACAATGTATGTTATTGTTTGTTATTTTATTGTTTTCAGCCTACATCCCTATTGTACTAAGCTACAGTATATGTTGGCATGTTATACATAAATAGTAATAATAATAATAGTAATAATAATAGTAATAATAACTGTGTTGCTGATGTGTTGCTGAGTGTTTATAATCTGTATTTTATCAGCATTTCTGTGTTCTTGTTTTCACAGCGGAGGTATGTATGAAAAGGTGTTCTATACTCATCTGCTATTATGTGTTCTCTTTGAAAAGATAGCAGTCTTACTTATTTTGTTAATGTTACGGTTTCTTCACCTTCTGTAAGTTACCCATGTCTAGATAACTGTACAAATGAGTTTCACATGAAGATGATACTGTGATAATGTCACGGGAGACCAGGCATTTACACCTTTTTACCAGGATCAAACATTGAGCAAAACAGGTAAATGAAATAAATTGTAAATGTATTCACAGGAAATGGCAGACACACAATGTTACACAAACGACATAAGAAAAGACACACTTACTGGGGGTCAGGGGGGTGAAAACTAGACTTTCCTAGGTGCAGGGGCTTCTAAATCCAAAGCTTACCCTGACAGGGACCTAGCCTGAAATGTCCTGGAACGGAACTCAGCCTGCAATTCCAGACACCACCGCTTCCCTCTCTCCAGAGGACTGGAATTTACTTGCTGGACGCACTGCTTAAAATCTACAAATCTGATTGGCTCAGGGGTTTATAATACTTCGGAGTTTAATTCACAAAACCCTGCATCCAATCCGGGCGTGGGAGTTTCCTAACCAGCCAATCAGAGCAACGCCAGTCTTGTGAAGCCGTGCAGGTGGGGGTGCTGAATCTGTCAAGGACATGTGCAAGGTTGCCACCTCACCATCTGTTATTCAGAAGCCACATGCTGGGTTGGGCTCCTCCAAGTCTGGTGGGGCAAATGGAGATTCAGAGAACTTCCATTCATCCCAGGACGTGGGTACTTGCTCTTCCCTCCTGCCCAAATGGTCTTGACACCTCACACATCCTCTGTGGATTTCATCTCCGGTGTCCTGTCCACCCAGTTGGTAGCCCCAGTGGCCTGTCAGAACATTGGTTATGGAAGTCCCAGCTCATTTACTGTGCATAAAGCATGTATGTACTTAACACACTTTGTTAATAAAATATACACTTTAAAAATCTAAGTCTTTCTGGTATGGGAAATAGAATAAAAGGCTGCACTTTATTTTTCACTAGCCATATTCCCCAGACACTATGGCATAGACTTAGTATGGATTCTAAGAACTCCCTCAATACCTTATATGTATGGTTGGAGCACCTCAGAACCCCTATACTGGTTCTGGGTGACCTGGGCATCCCCATTAACCTGGAGTATCCAGCAACACTGGAGCCCGAGTTCCTAGACAGATTCTGACAACAATTTATCCGCAACCCCCCCCCCCCCCCCCCCCCCTCCTTGAAACTCATAGCCTAGCAATCCCTGCTCGCTGGCATCCCTGGAAAGGCAAAAACACATCAAATCCTTATTGTCGCACAATTACAGTTTATGCATTTAGCAACCCTGGGCTCAAGAGCTAACTCTTCTTGAACCCTTATTACGGATGAGGGGTAACCACACAGTCTTAAACCTTTATTTGAGAGCCTGGTTACCCCCCTACCGTCACAGATAATATTACAGGACAATGAAATTCCCTGTAGATGTTCTTGTTCTTCTCGGTCAAGTGACTATAGTGGAGTCCACACATGAAGACAGGATCTTTATCTTTAAATTAGTAGCTGGTATAATTGGTCACATGGGTGGTTGTTTAATACATTTGTGTATTTGTATCACGCAGAAAATCACATGCCATCTTGGGTTGTTCGGAAATAAAAACCAAGTTGCTTTACTAGAAATCCAAATATTTCCCAGAACCAGTTTTAAAATGTGACTTGTGGGTGTTTTATACTAGTTTTATAACTACAGGTAGTCCTAGTTATCCAACGTTTCACTTTACAACAAATGGCATATCCAACGCTTTGCAACTCAACCACAAGGACCGTTTTTCGACGCCTGAATGCGTTATCCAACACTCCCCGCCACTGATTAACATGGGACTCGCTTTACAATGGTTTCACTATCCAACGCTACTTCCAGAACGGATTCCGTTGGATAACCGAGGACTGCCTGTAATTGTCAGTGTTCCACTACTCCAGCCACTATATTCACAAACTTGGTAAATACCTTTCATTTATTTTATTAGAAAAAGGGTGATATTTGCCAATATTGAATATATTTTTTCAAGGACAACTCTTACGATACACATGGGCATATAAGTGTCACATTTGTCTGCAGGCACTAGGTGCCTTATTGCTTCTTGCCACTGTACTATGGAGCTATCGTAAACGAAAAAATTAAATAACGTCCCCGGCACTCAAATACAGGGCCGCTGACAGGAGTGGGGGGAGAGCCGGGGCAAGGGTCCTGGGCCCGGAGGCTGTGGGGGGCCAGGTCGGTGCTGGATGTTGGGCTTGCCAGAGGGGTGCGGGGGGAGGGCGGTAGTGGTGTCTGTATTTGGAGGTTAGGGTTTTGTATTGGGGGGTATTGTGTGTGTATTGAGGGGCAATTATTGTGTGGCGGGCTGTATAGAGATTGGGGGAATTGTCTGTGTGGCCAGCAGAGGAGGGGGAAAGAGTATGAGGAGTTGGGGATTGAGGGAGTGGTATTGAGTCGGAGGGGGTAATTGAGTGATTGCGGAGGGGGGGAGTGAGAGGTAAAAGGTGGTATAAGAGAGGGAGGTGGAAGAGTGGATGAGAAAAGAGGGGGAAAGAGTGAGAGAGAGGGGGAACAGAAATACAGGTGTGAAAGGGGAGGGCTTGCAAAGCCGCCAACACTTGGGGGGAGGGGGCGGTGCTGACACGGGGAGGGGATGTCCATGCAAAACTCTAGTCCTGGGCCCTGGGATATCTGTCGGCACCCCTGCTCAAATAGAGAGAATACATGAAGCACAAATTAGAAAAAAAGAAAAGTTATATATACACCATACTGTATCAAATATATACGTATACAATATGAATACGGAAAGATAATATCAGATCCAGAAATATCACCGCAAAGAAGGATATATATAGAAAGCCAGAATATACTTATGTAGCCCCTTTACCCCCACCCTAAGTGAGATTTGGTCTGCTACTCCATATTTACTGCGGTGCGATGCGTACCTGTGAGGTAACAGAAGGGTTGAGTGCTCTGCGTTGGTGTGCGGAGAACAGGACAGGGTTTACAGGGTACCTTATTCGTGGTTGCAGCGCCTCCAGTCAGCATGGATCCTCTGTATAGAAGGATGGCCCAGACTGAAACCTTTCTTTTGCCCAATACAGATAATCACTGTGATAGATGTTTCCATGGTATTTATTGCATGTTCAGGATCTTACAGCAGGTACATCACTTTCCTGGCTTCCCCTAAGAAGGTCACTTCAAGGCTTGAGGCCCATCCAAGTTTCGTCCTGCATGGTGCTCCCCCTGAGTCCCCTTGTGAGACCAGGGAAGTTGTTGTTGACTCCACAGATGGAGGAAAGAGACACACCCACATTTGGGAAAGTGCCAGTATTTATACCCTTGGGATGTGCTCCTCTCCATTCCTGGAAGGTAGTCAGCAGCGTGGGCGCGGTCCGTGCACATCTCCCGACTCCTCTGCAGATACAGACAGGCCTCGGCAGAACCCTTGGATATGCTCGCGGCCTCCCCGGCCGACTCGGTTACAACCGCAAACTCTTCTGTTAGACTCTCTCTCCAGGTGACAGTCAGTAGAGGTGGTGCATAAGGTACCTGGCGGTAAAGCAGGGGTTCCTCTTGTCAGCTCTCCGGCGCTCACAGCGATGACATCGCCAGAGGATCGCCGGGGACATTTCTGCAAATAGGGCACTTTACAGGCAGCACACTGAGCCAATAGCTGCAGCTTCTTTCCCGTGACACCACATAGCGCACATACTCCCAGAGTCAAATGCGTTCCAGCCTCATAAGTGTCACCATAACTCCACAAGGCAAGCGGTAAGCGTTGTCAAGATCTTCTGGGGTAGCTTCTGTAGCCCTGGTTCCTAGCGAACACAGACCACTACCATATGCTGTATAACCTGTAGGCTCACAGGGCCTGAGCCTCTGCCACGGAGAGCCTGAGGTACGCACGATACTTATAACTTGGTGCAGCGCCTCCACCTGCGACAGCTTCCGCCCGAGGAGAAGTGGGTCTTCGCAGGAACTTATGTACATTAATACACACACACAGCAATATACCTTAACCAATATACTTTACTTGTAGCAACCATAAGCTTTATTAACAGGTATCCCTACCTAGAGGAGACACTACTCTCAGCGTCCTGCCGAACGCTCACTCTCCCCTTCCCTTCACCGGGTGATCCCACCCCGTGTCCAGTTCCCTCTTAGAATAAGTCCCCCACCCTCAAGTGAGACAGTGAATGTATATGTATGTGACTGCGCAGCCACCGTGTCCTGAGTGAATGATGATACCGTTGGTGCACTTGAAGTTTACCTGCCGGGCACTCCAGTACCCGGTTCTGCAACTATCTTCACAAAGGATCAGTGTGGGCATAGATGACGTCACCCATAGATGTCCGGGGCGATCCCACCCAGACACACTGCGACTTGGTAGCGGGAAAAATACTATAAAGAGAAACCTCGCTCTAACCCCTTGATGGTAGACGCGTGCTGCCTAGGGAGAGTGGCAATATGAGCATAGAGGTGTATCTAGGGGGGCACACAAAGATCCCTGATATAGGCGCACTGCAGACCTTTATAAAATAATGTGGTCAGGGGTGGAAAATGTATATAAAATGTTTTATTAATAAATAATGAAATGTACATAAAAACAATGTGTGTGGTTTATTCAAGGTAGACGTCTAGAAGCTTATGTCACTCAGTGTCAAAATACATTACATCAATGTTCAGTTGAGGCTAAAGGTGCATAAAATAGGCTCAAGGGGTGTATTCTAAAGTATGAAAACACTTGATGTAAACATGTGGTGTATATATAAATATTGTTTCAACCGTAGTCACAAAGCAGGTACGTGTGGTTTAATATAGCACCAAAGTGAAAACTTTGCCTGGTGGGCTTATTAAATCTATATGCTCCCTGGTAGATTTACATCTAGTAAAAATGCTGAATAGAAAGAACACAGTGAATATGCATTGATCAGTGGTGTAGTCTCCACTGCTTATGGTAAGGCAGATCGGCTGCCTGTTGCTGGTACTGTACAAATTTACAGGTGATCAGTGCAGCAAAGTATTTACTGCGCATGCTCCGCAGTCGGTAACAGATATAGTAGGACCTGTTACCGAAACACGGTGGATGAACTTGCTGAAGGGGGTCATACACTCTAGGATGCAAAAAAACAGTAAGTCAGCTGCCTGTTGTTAGAAAATGGTGTTTAGTCAAACAGTCACAGAGAATACCGGTTGTGAGTGTATTCGGTATACATACAGTAAGTTCTTTTCAAACGATCCTTAGTAAGGTTCGTGGGAGTTAAACTAACACCAAAGTGCAGGTACTGCGTGATGAGCTTATTTGCGCCCAAGTGGATGTACAGTTATTAAACCAGCAAGGTATTATTGTTTGCCTTTAGTGGGACTGATCAGTCTCCTATAGTGGCAGCTGACTTACTGTTTTTTTGTAAATACTTTGCTGCACTGATCACCTAAAAACTGTACAGTACCAGCAACAGGCAGCCGATCTGCCTTACCATAAGCGGTGGAGACTACACCACTGATCAATGCATATTCACTGTGTTCTTTCTATTCAGCATTTTTACTAGATGTAGATCTACCAGGGAGCATATAGATTTAATAAGCCCACCAGGCAAAGGTTTCACTTTGGTGCTATATTAAACCACACGTACCTGCTTTGTGACTACGGTTGAAACAATATTTATATATACACCACATGTTTACATCAAGTGTTTTCATACTTTAGAATAAACCCCTTGAGCCTATTTTATGCACCTTTAGCCTCAACTGAACATTGATGTAATGTATTTTGACACTGAGTGACATAAGCTTCTAGACGTCTACCTTGAATAAACCACACACATTGTTTTTATGTACATTTCATTATTTATTAATAAAACATTTTATATACATTTTCCACCCCTGACCACATTATTTTATAAAGGTCTGCAGTGCGCCTATATCAGGGATCTTTGTGTGCCCCCCTAGGTACACCTCTATGCTCGACTTGGTAGCAGGGCCTGATCCCAGACCTCCTGCTGACTTAGAACTGTCCCGGTAGTGATCGTGTAACAGTAAGGGAATCCAGAACCTGTCTATGGCCAGTCCCTAGCTCAGCTTCACACTACTGGGACTCAGGGCCTAACTGGGCCTGGGGCATGCGGCCTAGGTAGGGGCGGACTGCCTCCCTACACCGGAGCTCCTTCTCCTTCCTCCTACAGTTCGCTCTCAACCAACGTGCGCCCCATCACTTCCTTTTCCTCCCTTCCTCGTACCTGATTGGCCCTCGCGCATCACGGGGGCCCGCAGAGCTGCTGGGACCCGTAGTTCCCTAACTCCCCACCTATCCGAGCTCTCCTCCTTCGCGGGCTTTCCTCCCTTGTCTGCGCATGCGCAACATTCTGCCAGGCCAGTTCTGCGTCGGCGCCAAACCTAAACATGGTGGCTCCCTCTTCGCGGAACCTCCGTTATCGGAGCGCTCCCTAGGTGCAGCATCTCCCACCCCACAACAACAAATGGTGGAAAAAGGGGTCCCGGCTACACTTCCATTCTGAAGGAGGTAAGGCAGCTTTGTATGCACGTCTATAGCTGTTGAAGTACACGTGCAATCTGTCTCCTCACATCCTGTTTGTTCTGTCGAAGTACACCCAGCTCCTCCCCCTGGTGAACGCGATAGTCCAATCAGGAGCAAGGACGAGGGCAGGGTTTCAGGAGTTCGCGCTTGTTTCTGCAAACTGAGTCCCAGCAAAAGCTTGCAACGGCATGCAACTTTTGCAAAAACACCATGCGGCTTCCCAGGTGTTGTGGGAATCACCATTTTGAGGTAGTTAAACAGACCATGCGGCTCCCAGTTCATTTTGTAATCCACAATGCTATGGGTATTTTCTCTGCAGGGAAGCATCCCCTGGTAGGCAAAACCCCCATGAAGCACATTACACTTGTAACACACAGTCCAGTTCTCTGCGATATTTTGTGCTTGGAAACTACTACTAGTAAAGTGGTAAGTCCTCAAAACGGAAAGTTCTGGGCAACCTTGACCTACAATCTCAGTCCCCCCTTCCTCGGACGATAACCATCATTACTCTTACGCCACCCCGTCTGAACCCTGACACCCTAGTCTCCTTTAGGGACATTCATTGCCGGGAATGATGTCATCGCCCTGCGACTCAGAACAGAGTCGCGCTGACGCAGTGTCTCTCCCTATTGGCCCTGAATGTCACCTAACTAGAATTCAAGATGAAAAACTTTATTAATTGACAAAAACAAACATCAATGTTAAAAAGTAAATAAAACAAATTAAAAACGTATGCTTATCCTTGCCAGAATAGTTAAGAAGATAGGGATTGGCTTCCGCTCACCATAAATTAGAATAAAATTTACTGGTAAATAAGGATAGGGTGCATACGGGATGGGTAATTGAGCTGAGAGGGGTGGTGGGTCACAGAGGTGGCCTAAAAGACTCCTATTTGCACTCGCTGGACCAGTTTACTTAGGCTAGGAAAAATTCAATCCTTGGAGATAACTCCATAGCCATACATGTACAGTTATAAAATCACATTTATTAAACATATATACAAGAGACCTAATGTCTAAAATGCCACTATGTGGCTCCAGGAAACACAGAGAGAGCACAGGGGTAGGGGAATATTTGCTGTTAGAGTTATTCACTTATTGGGAGACTGCTATTGAGTATACTGTCGTATTGGTTTTGCTAGTACTTTCCTAGGGGGAATTCCCATCATAATCCTCTGTTAGTATCATTGAGGTATATAGCCTGTGTAATAGGCTGGGATCCCAGCATGGGAAGGTTACTAGGTATTTATGGCTTATAACCGTGTTAGATGGGGCTATGTAGTTCAGGGTAAAGTCCCTATATGTCATATGATGTAATATATAGACAGAATAGTTTAGGGACCCCTATATACTGTCCCTCTACCTTCCTTCAGTAAGGTGCACGGAGCGCCTAATGGAAGCGCCCCGCTATACAAAACCGTTAGCAGTCTGGGCGTCACTACGTGTAGCATGGCGCCGCTATTATTTATGAAGCAAGACAGTCAGTTATGCCGCTTTAAGTGCTGTCATTAGTGCTGTCTAGAAGCATGCACCAGTGTATATATAGCGCTCCCTTCAGCTGTTCATACGACCTGTCAGTCTCGCAAAACTCTCAGCTTCCCGCTTCGTGTTCCTCCGCGACTCCGGATGACGTCACCGGAAGTGCGTCATCACGTACCAACGCACGTTTCACGCTCGTAGGCGCTTCGTCAGGGTAATGGGTAAACTAGTCTCCTCCCTACTATAAGTGCTGGTTGGTTGGGGGCGTGTAGCATTTCCCAACTAATCCCAGTGTTGTGTGGATAGGAGGACAGCTGTAACTAATCCCCGTTAAGGGGTATGTGTATTAGGCGTCCGGCTATCAGTGATTCATGTTACCTTGGTAACGTATCCGAATCAGCGTATGAGGTATTATACAGTCTCATAAGGGGCAGAAATGATTGTACATAATCAGCACAGGGTGTACTGCGTGTGTGCTATGGCAAAGTCATGTGGAGGGTGTATATATACTGGGAAATAGTCTGCCATTGAGATCAGATTTGACTAATGTGTAGGGTATGGGTTGGTCCAAGATGTTGTTAATCATCATCTAGGGTGATCGTCAGCAATGGGTTTAGGTACCTCGGATGGTGTTAGTGATTGCGTATCATACATCTAGATATACGTGTGTGAGGTGTAGGAGTGTAAGATTGTACTAAGGTCCGCCTCTAAAGTCAATACGAACTTCGGGAGTTTAGGACTCTATTTAACTAACCCATTGTCCTGTTCTCTCATTGATATCTTTAGATCCAGGCCCCTGCTATTGCGTGGTTCCATTGGTGTCTTGAGAGTGGATGTAAGAACCCCATCCCTATGTAGTCAAAGAGTATGTTAGATCAGGGGTCACTACAGATTGTCCCCATCATCTTGGCTCCCTTGTCTGATATCATTGATCCTTACTTGACCTGACACTATGAGTCATCCATCACAGCGGCCCCATTATCGCATCTTCATATTTAACCATAACTGGGGCAATCGTGGTATGATCCCTACAGAAATGCCGAATAGATATAGCCCTCGTTTAGGCCTTCTGGGGACAGAGTCTGCAGTGTGAATATCCACTGACACTCGTGCTGCATAAGACGTCTGTCCCAGTTACCCTTCCGCGGACCCCAAGGTATATGCTCAATCCCACAGAAGGTAAGGAATTTGGGGTCCCCATTGTGTTCATTTAGAACATGGCGGGCGACAGGGGTGTCCTTCTTGTTTCTAATGGACCCTAGATGTTCTAGGATCCTCACTTTAAGGGCCCTGTGGGTCTTTCCTACATAACGTGCCCCACATCTGCACGTGATGAGGTATACAACCCCTTCTGTCAGACAGTTGATGTGGCTCTTGATGGTATAGTCACTACTTACTGGTTTGCAGATGTTTTTAGTTACTTGCATAAAGGGACAGGCCTTGCAGCGGCCACATGGGTATGACCCCATGGGTATCCTGTCTCCTAACCACGTCCTAGGTTTAGTGTCCTTGTAGTGACTATGTACTAATCTGTCCTTTAAGTTGCGTGCCCTCCTGCATGTCATTGTTGGGGAGTCTTTAAGGACCTGTTTCAAGTCAGCATCATTCGTAAGGATATGCCAGTGTTTGCTAAAAATCTTTCGCAGATCCTGCCACTGGCTATTATATGTCCCGATGTATCGTATGGTTTTGCCAGTCTGTGTTTGTGGGCACTGTCTGTCTACCAGAAGCTGAGCTCGTGGTGTATCGATGGCTGTTTTTTAGCCTTGCGTATGTTGTTTTTTGAGTAGCCTCGGTTGATAAATCTAGCAGTCATATCATCAGCTTGTTTATTGAATTCATCTACAGTTGAACAGTTCCTTCGTAATCTTAGGAACTGTCCCGTAGGGATGTTGTGGATGATATGTTTTGGGTGATGGCTATCAGCCCTTAGGAGACTGTTAGTCGCTGTTTCTTTTCTATAGATGGTTGTGATGAGTTTCCCATCTTTCTGTTTACTAATTGTCAGGTCAAGAAAGTTCAGGGTTGTGTCGTCCATGTTAAAAGTGAGTCTTAGGTTGTGGTCATTGTTGTTTAACTTTTCAATGAATTGTTTGAGGAGCGGTTTGGGGCCTTTCCATAGGAGAATGACGTCATCAATATAGCGCTCCCACCAGTCCACATACCTCGTGTATTCCTCCAGGGCCTCGCTGAAGACCACCGTTTCCTCCCACCAGCCTAGATATAGATTGGCATAGGTGGGGGCACATGTGGTCCCCATAGCGGTGCCCTGGATTTGGTGGTAGAATCTTTTATCAAAGGTAAAGTACTTCTTTGTAAATACAAAATCCAATAACTGGATTACAAATTCATTGTGTTTATTATTGTTGTTACCTCGTTGTCTAAGAAAGTGTGTTACAGCTTTCAATCCAACGGCGTGAGGGATACTTGTGTAGAGTCCCTCAACGTCTAGACCTACAAGTAGTGTGTCTGCACTGACAACCACATCCTCAAGACGTAAGAGTACGTCTTTAGTATCCCTTAGGTATGACGGTAGGGAGTTCACAAACGGTCTCAGAATCACGTCTAGATACTTGCTAGCACACGCCGTCAGGCTATCGATGCCCGATACTATTGGTCTCCCTGGCGGCGGTAGTTTTAACTTGTGAAGCTTTGGTAGGTGATAGAACGTGGCGATCTGAGGATTCCTTACCATGATGTACTCCTGCTCTCTCTTGGAGATAACTTTCGCGTCTACACCCTCACTCAGTATTTTCATAAGTTGTGTTTTGAACACTGTTGTTGGGTCTTCCTGAAGTACCCTGTAACTCGCTTGATCTGATAGCAGTCTTTTACATTCGGTAGCGTAGTCCTCCTTATTAAGAAGGACTATGTTGCTGCCCTTGTCAGAGGGTTTAATCTCGATCAAGGGGTCTTTCTCCAAATCTGCTAGTGCAAGGCGTTGTGGGTGCGTAAGGTTTTGTCTATGATTAGTTTTACTCAACTGTAGGATCTCAGTCGTTACCAGTTTCACAAACACATCCACATTTGAGCAAGACTCTGAGGGAGGTGTGAAGGTGGATTGTGTCTTGAGGTCCGTGAATGGACCCTCACCATAAGGTCTACTGGAAATTTCCTCTAGGTCATTCAGCATCTCTAAATTGTCTAGGTCAGCGTCTGTCAAGTCTTCTAGTATTGTTCCCTGTATAGAGTTGTGTCTCCTTCTCTGAAAAAACTTGTGTAGAAGGAGTTTACGTGAGAACAAATTAAGATCTTTTATGCACTCGAAAGGGACTATAAGAGTAATCTACTGTAAATTAATTGTGTGCCACCAATACTGTTGAAGAGAAAATATATAAAGATATTGTAGATGCACATATAAAAGGCATTACTGTAGCAGACAAGAATTCATATAATTCTGGCATTGTATGAATAGTAACCCTTGATTTCACCCATAGAGGGTAACAACATGAAGACCAGAAATAAAGGTGTGAGGTAGATATGAGAAAGTATAAATTTACAAAAAATATATCTAATAATGAAATTAGCACAAACCACAAATTTGATATATAAGAATGAAAAAAATCTACACATCAATTAGTTACCCAAAGATCAATGAACAGGATCAATGCTAAAAAAAATGCATGCAAAATCCTAATTTCATATAAAAGGTATATACGTTTATATATACAGGGAGCAAAGAGCAAAAATATATCAATATAAACTCAAGAGCAAAAAAATATATTAAATTAAATATTTGTATCCTCCAGTTATGAATTACACATATAACCTATTCAATATGAAAAGTCCAATATGGATATAGATAATAAGCTCATATAACCAAATCAAACAGTGGACAGCAAATAATGATGATATTCCAACTAATAATGTTCTTATATAAAGTGAACTAATATGAAAAACTGTACATAATACTGTGCTCCTCCCTATAGAAGTTTGCTGCAAGTAAAAAGATAGGCCTTACATATAGAAAAACAAAAAGAACGATTCCTGCGCTCCTACCAATTAGGCTAAAATAAAATAATAATCTCATGAAAAAGGGTATTTTGTTAAACCCTTTGGCCAAAGCATTTGTAAGCCTGCATGCCACGTCAAGGCAACCCGTTTAATGCAGGTACCTACACTATATATATATGTAATAGTTGTCCCATGGACTGGTGAAAAAAGTGTAAAAGCCCTGAAGGGGTTAAATAAAACATGAGCTTATAACGCGGTCTGAGTGTGGCTCCCGTTTTTTGTTGGGGGGGGGGGGGGGTGGCAAACTTTGATAACACATCACGGGTACCTTTAACCATAGTGTGCGCACGCTGCATCTTTGAAGGGTAATTTGAAGAAGAGGATACTGGTAAGGGATAATAGAAGAGCCACTTTGAAAGGAACAGTGCTCACAAAGAGGGTAAACTTTAAAAACTGATGAGATGTCAACTGTCCTGGAGGCACTAAAATCAGTTATAAACCTCAAAAAGTGGCCTTGCCAGCCCCACTGCGATTTTATGTGTTTTGTTTTGTACAGTATATTTAATAATTATTACACATCACATAGTTATGAAGTATATATAAAAACAAATATATACACATTATATACATGTATCCCATCTGATACACATGCATATGCCTATATCCTTCCTTATACACTTTGATACATACACACACGTTTACCCTGATATAATACATACATAATGTATACCCTCACCCATTAGACAATTATGAGTAAAACAATTAAAACAAAACAGTATGCCAGTGCAACCATGATTCTCCCATGCATCTCAATACAACCATTAGCTCCCATGAATCTCATTGCCCTCATGACCTCCAAATCCATTCCATTGCCATCTTGATTCCCATGCCTCTGTCTTGGTGCCTTCTTGATTCTTGACTCCCCACCATGCATCCTAGTAGCCCCATCTCATGCTACATCAGACTATTAGCCCACCATCATGCTGCTGCTGCTTCTCCACCCCTGTTGAGACATACACACACACACACACACACCACTTTCCTCCCTCCCTCCCTGTACCTCCACTGGGTGGGGGGGGGGGGGGGAGGGGGAGAGAGGGGAGCTGGTTCTGGGCCGGGGGACTCACACACAGAGCTGACATCCCGGCTTCTCCAGACTCCGTGAGATCCACCCCCCGCCCCTCTCGCAGACTCACCAGCTTCTGCTGCACAGGACACAGATGAGCTGCTGGGTACGTCCTGCGTGGGGGGCGCCGTTGCGATACCAGCTTCAGGGAGAGCTGGGAGATTTATCTCAGCTCTCCTCCTCTGGCGGACATGGAACCCCTGATCGCGGTGGCCATGTTTTTTTATTTAATCGCGATCCCGTGGTCCCCGAGCACCCCATTATAACGGGGTTGAGCTGTACTATAGAACAGTGTTTCACAACTCCAGTCCTCAGGGAACCCCAACAAGTCAGGTCTTAAGGATATCCCTGCTCCAGCACAGGTGGGTCAATCAGCGGCACAGTCATTTTGACTGAGCCACCTGTGCTGGAGCAGGAATATCCTTAGACCTGACCTGTTGGGGTTCCCTGAGGACTGGAGTTGGGAAACACTGCTATAGAAAATGAGTGAGGTCCCAATCTATATTCAGACCAAGTGGAGTTCTGGTCCTCAAGGTATAGATCCAGAAAGCTTCACGCTGATCTAGAACTTTAGTTCTGTTCCATCCTCTGGGTAAGTGTGGTACAAATTCAATACCCTGAAAAATAAAGTTCTCCACTCATCCCCTTGGACAACTAGAAAAGTGTTTAGGGACCGGAAGATTAAGATCCTTCTTTGAAATTGAAAGGTGTTCCATAACTCAGACTTTAAGGCAGCGAGTTGTCCGTCCAATATATTGTTGGCCACATCCACACGTTATTAGATAAATAACAAACAAAGTATTACAAACAATAAATGTGTGGATTTGACCGTTGCTGCATATGTATCACATTATGCCTTATGGAGGAAAGTATTGTGGCCAATTATTGTGGTTGTCAAGTGGACACCATTAGGTCCTTATCTCTCCTGGGTTAAATATATTATATGGGCTTCTTTTTTTGGGATGTCTCTATAGCACACGGGATACTTATGGATTATATACAACATACATTTGGATAGAGTATACATTTGATTTTTTGAGCACCATCTCTCAACCAATCACAATATCCTAGGAGCCCTATAGATCGAAGTTATTACCACTGTATCAAAATGCTCATAAATGATGAAAATCACCCTATCTGAACAAAAAATAGAGAATCCAAAGGATAAGCTTAGATCCAGAAAAATCACAGCAAAGAAGGATATATATATATATATATATATATATATATATATATGCCCATTATATGCTCTCAGGATTCTTCCATTTGAGAGCAGCCGTGGACCCCTGGACTCTATATCTGTTCTGTTGAACCTATCAGGACTCAATTAAGGGTTGGACTTTTGCACATCTTTCCTTATTGGAATTCATTATATGCATTTACACTCTTTTTTATGTACTTTTAGAGTGTATTTTCTTTTTGAGTTTGTCTATTCAGTTATTGTGCACTACACTAATAGATTTATTCTATATTACACAGGCTAGGGTATAACTTCTAGAATTTTGAATTTTCACTTTATTATAATTACTCATTATTACACATATTATTATACACATTTATGCACACCAGTTCACAAGTGGCGCTACTTATTTTCTTTGTCTTATATATATATATATAGGCAATACGATACCGCTTTGAAACGAAATTAGAGGCAGCACTCCAATGGATAATCAAAAAATATATTGTGAGTTACCGAGACACCATAACCGACGTTTCGGTCCGCAGACGGGACCTTTCTCAAGATGACGCATCACCTTGAGAAAGGTCCCGTCTGCGGACCGAAACGTCGGTTATGGTTTCTCGGTAACTCACAATATATTTTTTGATTATCCATTGGAGTGCTGCCTCTGATTTCGTTTCAACGCGGTATCGTATTGCCCATTATATTCTACAGGATTTGCACCCACTATATTGCACCCACTATATTGAACCCACCATATTGACTATTTTCGACGGAGTGCCTGCTGTTCCTTGCAGCATTATATATATATTTATATATATATATGAGAAAAAGAGAAAAGAAGCGCCCGATCCTTGTGTAAAATCAGATGAACAAAGTTTTAATATCTCATGGACAAGACAAATGCACACTTACAATTTGTCTGATAAAATAAAGCATGTTATGGGACCTGCCCATGCACCAACTGAGGACTCCTCGGTCTCTTCTTTGTGTGTGAGTGTCAGTATTGGCTCCAAAAAGGATGTTGCTGTCAGCTGCTGTCTCCAGGGGAGTAATCCTTAGTGTTTGTGAGCACTCAATCTCCACATGCAGCCGCCATTTAGCCTTTCTTCTCACACTTGAAACCGGAAAAAAATCTTCAGGCAAGTCCTTGCCTCCTCACGCTGGTGCTGGGAGCTGCCCTGTCACCGTAGGCTCACTGCCAGATATCCCTACGCGTTTCTTCCGACTCTGCGGATTTCATCAGGGGATCAAAGTATTTTTAATATTCACTGCATTTATGGGTTCATAATCGTGTATTGAATTTTCATTGCTTATCACATGAACCCATTTTTTATATTTGCATTTTTTAGTTAAGTCCCAGTGACACTCAGTGTCATTTTTACCCACATTAATTGGCAATATTTTTTTTATTGCTTTTTTTTTATTTTTATATGTTATGCACACTTTTTTTTTGCTTTTGTGTTTTTATCTAATAGTCACTTTTAGTTTTTCCTGCCAGAATACTTTTAGTTATTTTCACACCACTGTTTATTGGGCATATTTGCCTGGTGCAATTTCTTGCCACATCTATCAGGGCTGCAGCAATTTAGGTGTAGTGTGTGAAGGGCGCTGTCTATATTTTCTGTCACTTTAATATATATATATATATATATGACTAAGAAAAAGAAAAAGTAGGGTCAAAGAGGTGCACTCAAACACTGAATAATGAAAAATAGAAAAAAAAAGGACTTTATTAGCAAAAAGTATAAAAAACACATAAAACAGACCCACACAGATCGTATGACAAATCGCTATGTGACACAGCGTAGAAACACCAAAGAGGTACAATAGGTCTGGTAAGAACCAAAACAAGATAACAATATATTATTGCAAATATACCATAACAGAACCAGGGGAAAAAATTATTTTTCCCCCAGTAGTGTGACTAAGATCGGCCGATCCAATGCAATAGATAATGATTAATATGAATGGTAAGTAAATCCAGACCACAGAAAAAATATATAATGAATATACATAAACCTCTTAATAATGGTGAAAGATGGTAAGACACATAGCAAATGCATAAAGATTAGACCCTATAATGTGCTGCAAGTGAGCTCTGTATACTGATGCCCGGAATAAGCTGCACATATGGAGTAAGCAGCAGGAGAGAAAAATCCAAATATTGCACTAATAGCACTAATGTCAAATCCCCAGAGATGCAAAGCTCAAAGGTAATGAGCAAAAGTTCTATGAGAATAGCCCAAGGACATAGAGCACTTCAGATAGGTAGTGTACAGGGCACTGAGGGTGTCCTGTGATAAGTCCCAGCATCTCAAAGTAAGGCAGCAAGAAAGTCCTGTAATACAGACCAAAGTCTCATGTTATGGCATCAGCGACATCACAGAGGAGGATCTCAGGCAGTCTGGTGTTGCACACGGGTCACAGGGTGGTGGGGGTGCTGTCACAGCTCTGCTCCTACGGCCGTTTCGCCAAAAAGGCTTCTTTTGCTATGTGTCTTACCATCTTTCAACATTATTAAGAGGTTTATGTATATTCATTTTTTCTATTTTTCATTATTTAGTGTTTGAGTGCACCTCTTTGACCCTACTTTTTCTTTTACTTAGTCATATAATTCCCTTGGATCGGTAGCACCACCAGAGGGTCACTTTTTACCCTGACCTTTGGTTAACTGATTACTTAGTCAAATAGAGGTGATTTGACTGCGGCATTTTTTGTGTGTCTTATATATATATATATATATATATATATATATATATATATATATATATATATATATATACACACAGTTGTGTGAAAAAAAAGTACACCCTCTTTGAATTCTATAGGTGAAAGTTCCACGCTCGAGCTGTCATAAATCTTTTCCAATAGTGAGACAATTCTTTTGCAGCTGGGTGTGTAAGAACCACTCCCAATCGCACCTAAAAAGGGGTCTCCCAAGAATGGGGGACCCCAAACAAGATAAAAACACACACCAAGCGCACCAAGAATTAGTACATGGTCAAATCTAAAAACATATAGCTGCTAAAGTGTAAAAATAATTTAATAAAGGAATGGGTCTGCACACAGACCAAAATACAAACAAGAACAGTGGTTCCAACACCACTGAATAAAAAAACATATAATAGGAATGAAAACAATATCTGCAATCACAGCAGCAGCCCCGTCTAAATAGGCAAGGCTAAGGTCAAAACACCTAATACAGAAAAGATGCCCCTGCTGCACAATAGAATTGGCTGAGAGGGGGGCAGTACTGACCAAGAAGGGCACACTGGAACCGTTTGCCGGACCGTGCCATCCATGGAGGAGGAACCACAGCGAGCACTTCCTGGTACACACAGCCCCAGCCAATCAGCGAGCACGTTGAGTAGCTCCACGTGACCTCCCTCTTTGAATTCTATGGTTTTACATATCAGGACATAATAACAATCAACTGTTCCTTAGCAGGTCTAAAAATTAGGTAAATACAACCTCAGATGAACAACAACACATGACATATTACACCGTGGATTTTTTTCAGACACTTTTTTTTTCCTGACATGGGGCCCGGCAGCGGGCCTGACTCACCTGACGCCAACCCCGGCAGACCCCACCCTGTTGGCGGGCCTGGGTGTTACATTTACATTGATTGAGCTCTCCTGTACTCAAGAAAATTACTTCCTTGTAGTGGGATGTTCATGTGCTAGTCATTCCTGATCAGTTATAAACCTTGTGAAATGTTAGAACTAATACATGACCGCTCTGGTAGTAAAATGATTCATAACATAATGCCTGGCTATTTAAAAAAAAAAAAAAAATGTCCAAAATGTTTGGTCCGATATGAACATGTTCAAATTCAGAGAATAGAGTAGATTGCTCTATGATCGGGTATATTTGCCCCAGATATGCAGCATGAAGAGAGGTTATGAAACCTTATGTAAACACATTTCATCTTTTATTCCACACTTGTAAAGCTGATACATTTTGATACTGATGGTAATGTACTGTTGTAATGATCTATTCCTTGACCAGAGTAATAGAGCATTGCTTATCAAAACCTGTCTTGAAATAGATTCCGTTAGTTATTATGAACTAACAAATCGTTTCTTGTAGTGTACTGATATCATAATAGCATTTGGAAAATGTAAGGAATGATTCAAATGCAAATATCATTAAATAATTGTCCATATTGTGGTTCATTGGCCAAGAAACATGGTTATGGGGAAGCATATTTACTTACTAAGCATTTATTCTGCCATAAGGCAGTTTCCAGTCCAGGAAGATACCTTGCAGCCCATTTAATTTAACGGACAGTAAAGGTGTCTTCCAGCGCAGAATACTGCTGAATACTATGTAACCGTAAATAAATATGAGCCGATGGCCTTAGAAGCTGCAGAACTCTTATAGTGATCTCCAGCTACGTTACTCACCGCCTTGGTCACATCTGTCTTATTTTTTACAAGTCAAGGCTGGCACATTAACAAGTGTGTAGAAATGTCAACATAAAAATAGCTCATAGGAGGTGAAGGTTAGCTTTCTGTGCACCTAAAAGTCACTTACTTCTATAACTAAAACAATACAAATAGACACTGTAAAATAACAAAAATATACATTTTAAAGCAAACTAATTCAATTATTTACCTTGGAAACATTCAAATACAATAGAGGGCCAGCGCATGGGTCCAAAACAATAAGGCAAAGGTATTTTGATATCAAAATGGTAAACTAACCACACCTATCAGACATACTGCAGAGAAGACAATTTAACAGAAAATGTACAGTATATAAAGATAATTGTGACTAGCACTCAAATCTCTAAATAACATTACATTGTATCAAAGAAAAAAAGGAGATGTCTAGTCACTATAAAGTAAATGAATCCCAAGGCGCCACTGTTTTGCTCACAAAGTATTTCATTTTTTGAATAGAAAAGTAGTGTTGCATTAAAACATGATCATAAAGGATATACAGGTAGTCCTCGTTATCCACCGTTTCACTTTAGAACAATGCAACCCTAAGGGCTGTTACCAGACACCTGAATGCGTTATCCAACGCTCACCGCCACTGATTAACATGGGACTCACTTTACAACGGTTTCATTATCCAATGCTACTTCCAGAATGGATTCCGTTGGATAACCGAGGACTGCCTGTATTAATATCATCAAAAAGCTCATCTTGGCATATAAACAAGGTAGTAGCTACAAAAATATTACAAAGGCATCACAATTAAAACAAAACAGCAAAAACAAAATATATAAATATACTATCTTACCAGAAATGGAGAAATATACCTTGCGACACCTTGAGACTCAATGTTTTAGGGCAGTAAAAGAAGTCCTCTCTCATGAGTCTAATATAGTGAGGGATGCGTTTGCCCTAAATACCCACTCCAAACCGCGCGTCACCAAATCTCAGACGGCCGCCATATTTCCGCATTGACGTCATGATGTAAAAAAACTAGAATATTGCGAACCCTGAAGTGCCACTCAATGTAACCTACAGAGCAATGAATTGTAAATTCAATACCAATGAACACACAATGTCCCAAATACTGATATACAGAATCCAAGTTAACAATGCTCAATCTTTACCACAATAGATACAAATTGTTCATGAACAACTTGACAATGAAAATAATTTTAAAAAAAACAGACCATAAACTAAAACGATATAGAAATGACATGTTATAATCTACTTTCTTCAAAATGTTGATTGACAGATTCTCCAAAAGAAGAATACTTCATGTCAGCTTGTTTCAAAGCTCGTAATGCCTTGATGTGGTAATGTCAAGATGTTCTCCACTTTTAGCAAACAACTGGTGAGTTTTGTTTATATTTATGGTCAACTAATTCCATTATTACAATGCTAGGGCTGAAGGAGTGGTAATGTCACTGCCTTTGAACCCAGGTTAAATCCCAGTGTGTCAGCTCCCTGTGACCTCGGGTAAATCACTTCATATCCTTGTGACCTCGGGTAAATCACTTCCTATCCCTGTGACCTCGGGTAAATCACTTCCTATCCCTATGACCTCTGGTAAATCACTTCATATCCCTGTGACCTTGGGTAAATCACTTCCTATCCCTGTGACCTTGGGCACCAACATTAGATTGTAAGCTCAACTGGGCAGGGACTCATTGTGTTTGCAAAATTGTATCTTGACACAGGTCCAAGGCTGGACCGAAAAGTCGACCCTGTTCAAATAAATATTTTGTTTTTTCACCACGACAAGTGAAGTGCCTTGATATTTTTTCTTACAGAATAGAAGTTTTGCTTGGATACTTAATTCATGAGCACCCATGGGAGGCTTTCAGTATCATGAGGGCTCCCTATTCTGCATACAGTAGTTGCAGTTCATTGTCCCTATGAATAAGAGTTATAAAGGGACAACGTTCGGCAATATCCACAATACCCACAAGGAAAAGTATCTCATGCCTGCTGCCCTGGCCAGACACATCACCACCAGGCCACTCAAAAAAATGGCAAGATAACCACCCTTTCCTACCACAAATACCTGCTGTTACAAATAATAATGCAAAAGCAACATACATATACAATATGTACACTGACATCTGCACGTAATATTTCCATTTTTCCTGTCTTTCTAAATAAATGAACCCAACTCATTCCAATTACACAGCCAGGAGGGCAGGTAGGAGTGTTGGTGCACAGGCATGTGCCCCAGCCTCCCTTTCATACCCTTCTGCACCCCTCCAAATTTCACTTCTCTTCTCCGCAACCTTGGCTTTAAGGTCCCAGAAACTGTAGACATCTCTGTAGCCTGTGGCCGTCCTTTATTACCTTATTCTGTTTATTATCTGTGCCCTGGATACTTTCCTGAAGCAAGCATTCAGAACATAGGGAAAGTTTTTTTTTTTTTTTTAACTGTAATTGTGGATGTTTGATATAAACCCAACAAATCTCTTTTGTACTCAAAAATGATTCATAGATATCACTGTACAATAAATTCACTGTTGTCTGGTGACACATACTTCAACAGGTTTGTACATAATCAAAGTCAACAACAGGAGCTGGTGATGAAGAGGAAATTATTGCTCAATATAAAGTTTACGTCAGCATAAATATACAGATGCAAACGCACCAAAGGAGCCGTTATACAATACAGCTTTGTGCTTATCTGCTTAACTTGCCCTCATTGAACCCTTAGCTACTGTATGTCGAGGGAAGAACCAGCAATTCCCACTGGTAATATTTTGAAAGTACCAGAAACACAAATTCCCTCTTGATATAAAGTAAACCGGAGCCATTGTAAGCCGGTAACATTTTCTGTCCATTTTTAATGAGGCAGTTCCATGTCGGCTAATATACAGTATTAGCTTAAATAAAGGGCGGCTGACGTCAAAGTGTATTCATGTGTGTGTGTATTGTAGTAGTTTTATATTTGAATCAGGTAATGCACACCCCGTTCCAGTACTTGTGTGGAAGGACCTGCCATGGATACCAGAAAGAGGAAGTTTTACTCAGGCTTGTGGTTCTAAAAAAAAACATTTGATTGTTCCAAAAGGCAGGGCTATTGTGTAGGTCTTAAGTTCCATTAACCGTGCACCACCTTCTCAGTGCCACATGCAAACATAATAATAAAACCAACCCATATTTGGGTCCTAGGCTAAACTGTAAATGTCCTAACTAAAGGGAAGGAAAAAGGGTAATATCTTATCCCCGTTCAAAGTGAAGTAGTACTTTTACCTTTGGGTAAGAAATTGGCACTAAATAGAACAGATCTTGTCTCCCCACTAGGGACCTTGTTCCCGGCACTGCTGCTCCTGTGTGTGCTGAATGGGTTTAATTGGCCACAGATGGTGCTGCCTGACAATCAGTAGCACCTGTAGCCAACCCTCGTAGCAGGGTTGGCGTTTATTTTGGAAATATAGCTTGCTCCATTCGGTGTCATATTTACCCAGGACGGCTGTGTCACATAATACTTTGTATACACCTGTATGTTTAAACAGTCAAATGCTACTGTATGAACTCATATCCATCTTTAATTCAATATTACATTTACACAATCTATATATCATGTTTAAACCCTAGAAACGACGTAGACAACCTTGAGAGTCGTTTATTAAAAAAAAAAAAAAATTTAAGACCCACTGCTTCAGCAATATAGAAGAGCTATGAAAACCACACACAGTACAAGCATAAAAATAAAAAAGTGTACATTCGGCATTAAAAATGGAATCAAATATATTTTGTTAATACCTATATTTGGTAAAACTAGTGATAACTATGCTCTTATTGTAGTGCTCCCCTATGCCCAAGGTTATACAATGTTATACTGTAGGGTCTTCACACAGATTCTGCACATATTAAATGATATGCAGCATCACAGTGTAATTTTTTTTTGGTCATTAAGTACTACAGGAGGCAGCATTCAAGAGGATATCATCATCATCATCATCATCATCATCATCATCATCAATAGTATTGATCAGCCTAATATATCACTGTCATCCAATGTGTGTGGTCCTATATGTGACTCCACATTTAATGGCTGAAAACTACACTTGATTCCAGTAAGCAGATGCGTGCAATGCCATACTGTATGTGACTCCTGGAAACAGACACCCATGTACATTAATGCTACAGAGAAATGCAATACATCGCAGAGTAATGTATTGCATAATGCTAAGGGAGCTAGTCCTATTTTAAATTACGACTGCATTGTATATGACAATATGAAACCACATGTCCTGTCTGCAATTTGGGAACTAATCTTCATGGAGAGAGACATGTTTTTTTTGCTGTTTCAATATGTGGGTGTTATTTTGTATGCTGCTAACATCCATTAGAGGGGAAACCACAGAAGAGCAAACATTTTCATGTAGGGGTTTGGAATATATCTTACATTTGGCTTTTACAGTTACCATAATTAAGGGCATGTACTGCACCGACACACTTTATTCGAGCAAATACCCAGTATGTACCTGGCAGATACCTGGAATGCGCCGCTCCTCACCTCTGACAAGCCCCGTTGCGTTTGCCTTCCCAGCCTGGGTTCATGCCTGGCTGACGGGCGGCTGATCTGTTAAATGATAATGATTAGGATTTAATAGGCTGCAATGCTTCGCGTGTCTACCAGATGGCATAAATTCATGAATTGTAATGCAGTATATATATATATACTGTGCAGTATTGCAGCCAGCGGGAATAAAATGCTTCAATCCCTGCTTGGAAAATACCTCAATGCACTCGGGCAGAAAACAGTCACAAACCTCAATACACCCGGGTATACCCGAATTCGTGGGACTAGCCGAGCTCGAATAAAGTGTGTCGCCAGTGTATCTCTTGAATGGTATTGTGGTAGATTTCACAATAAGGGTTTTTCAGAACCAAGTTTATGCCACTATTAAAAATGAACCAAAGAAGTAATGCTGCTTTATTGTGCATTTAAATGTAACCCCCATTCTCCGGTTATGATAAATGGTGTCACATCAGAGTAGTTAATACAATATTCAGTCTCTCAGCCATAGAAAATGGTGCGTGGGTAAGTGCGGGCTGGGCGTGGATGAAAATGCTATATAGAAATAGGTATCAAGAACTTTTATTTAAAAAAAAAAAAATATATGTTTATTGAACAGCTGTCCAAAAACAGTTCACATATACTGACAAACACTTGGAGAAACCTTGACAAAACTCATGACAAATAATACTGTCAGGGGATTTGTCCTCTAGTGAGCAACGATCCTAGCCAGACGCGGTATTTGACTTGTGTTACCTATTAAAAAGGATGAAACTGCTTGCAAGGAGACGCTGGCATTCAGGAGCTGTTGGTCGTGCAGATTCAAAGTGAGCACAGGTTGCAGTATAGGCAACCCTATGAGAACAGGACAGTGTTGCATCATACGCTGATAAAATAATTGTATGTTTGAAACCACCTGTGGAAAATAAACATGCAGTATTGTAAAGGAATATTAAGTATACATACACGTCAAAAATGTGTCTTCCTCGTAATGAGAAAACATGACCTGATCCTTCAAAATAATACCTGCTGGCACTCACTTCTACCCCTTACTCCTGATAGGTACTAGAAGAGACACCCCCAGTATGGTCAATGACCCCTCTATAAGTTTACGGTAGGTTGGAGGTCAACATGTTGGATTTGCTTTAGCTAATATCTTCTTGAAGTGTATAATGATTTTCAGCCACATTACACAGTACTGTACAGTGTTTTCATTCTGAAGGCGGTAGCGGGAATAGCATTTCCTTAAAGTACACCCAATTCTGTTTAAAAAGGCACTAAAATAGGAGATTTCAGCCCAAAACTCCAGTAAATTTAGCTGTCTGAAGATATAGCGACTCTGATACTTTTCCATAAATGCAATACGGTATTCATTTAATCTTTTATGGATGTGCCAAAACGGCATTTTCACATTGTGCTAGTGTAGGAATTCCTCTGTAGATCACTCTGTGTATTGCCTGCAAATATAAAAGTACACAAAGGTCGTCTTTGTGGAATAGGCCCACACACATTCCTCAGTAAAGGCAGGCGGCCTGTTGATGGTTAAAAGGGACAATCACATGTCCACACGCATTTTTCTGTTCTGGATACTTTCTCAGAACACTACAACAAACCCATAGATAGATACAAAAAAAAAACCATTTAATCATCAACTGACTACTTGCAATCATTCAGCTTTATCAGACCAGCTGATATCCCCGTTGCCTTTCACATCAATCTTCTGCAATTAACTATACAAATTAAACACGTACTGTACGTAGAAGTATTCTCCATTCCACTGAAACGCAGTCAGGAAAGCCATTAGAAAGTGTCTCTGAAACATAGAGATCTTTCTTAACCAGAAACAACTTTTTTTTTTTCTTCTATGTCGAAGCCTAAAATAGTTATTTAGATTCAGAGAGACGAGAACCCAAACTATTGAGAATCGGGAGTTCTGGAACAAAACAAATTTTAAAAAAAAGGAACATTTTAATGGAAATAGAAGTTGGCATTAAAGTCCAAGAGAGTACAGATGCTGAGCAAGTCTGACTCCAAATCACTGAGATCTGGCTTGTAGATAAGGGAGTGCAGTCATTGGAAGCATTTCCTGACAGCTTTCAAACATGCAACAGTGCAAGGATTTGCAAGATGCAAGTACAGTGTAATTACCTTGCATTGTATATGTCCATTCTAGAACTCCCTCGCCTGCTTTTAGAATCATGGTGCACGCTGGAATGATTCAGTGATTGTAACAGGTTACACTGTTCTCACTTTTTCATTTTTCTAAATTGCTTCCCAGCCAATATGGAATATATACAGTATTTAATGTTTTTTTTTTTTTTTTTTTTTTTAATTATGAAACATATATTTTTTTGTTTTTGTAAATGACCTGGTTTAAAAGCTTATTTTTATTTCTGGTATACATTATGGCCACATTTATTAAGCGGTGCTATGCCATAAGATATCGTCATTACTGCTCATTCACCTGAATGGGCAGTAAAGTGCCTTCTGCCATCAGAAGATGACATGGCAGAGCACCACTTATATGGGCTTATACATATTGTTTTTTGCTTGAGTTGCGGTTTTATTTCTGTGAAGCTGCAGGTGTTTGGAAACTATAACATAAACTGCATGTTTTCAGCATTAAGGGGCCTATGCAGAGAGCAGCGGTAGAAATAATTGGAGAGTGTAAGAAAAAGTAGATTTAATGGAGAGTTTTTTTCTCCATATGCAGAAATGGGCGAAATTCGCAATTTCTGGCATGAATGCGTGTGGCGAGTTGAAAAGGGAGACATGCGCGCTGCTGAAAGGGAAAAAAAAATCGCGCATTTTTTTTTTCCCTATGGCCGGCGAGCTCCTGCTTCTTGCCAACTTTAGTTGGCGGAGCAAATTGTAGAAAATCGCGCCATGTTATTGGCGCGAACAGCCGCTAGATGGCGTTCGCGTCTTTCTGAATTTGGATATTTTTAAAGCTGGTGAGATGTAGGATCTCGCCAGTCTCGCGGCGAGATTTATAAATAGAAAAAAAAAATGGCGTGTTTTTCGTACCTCGCCATTTTCTGCTGTTTTTTGTGCGATTTTCTCCAAAAAATGGCGAGATTTAATATAGCGCTGCTCTCTGCATGAGGCCCTAAGTCTGTATTTGTGGCCTGAGCCGCTAACACAGCTTAAAGATCAAAAAGAAAATGAACATTGTTAAGGGTGGCTCAGGGGCATCTAATGAAGTACCTGGGCAGGTACAAAACACGCTATGTCAACTGCAGCATGTCCCTGAAAACAGGTGCCTGGTGTGGTACCCATTTAGTCTATTAATCCGGGGTGCTGTAGATGCATATCTTTTGAGTGTTACAAAAAAAAAAACAAATGTACTAAAGAAATGTCAAAATACAACCCCTTGAAACAGTGTGGGCAAGATTTAAATGAACGGTTATATGATGAGAATAAAATAAGTAACAGCTTCCTGGGAATTCTTTTTAAAAAAAAATATCTTAGGGGCAAATATTTTCCACTTGATTTCTCATTCACTTGCACAGAACCGCAGCATCAGCCGGCTGAAGAGTGGGGGGAAGAATTCACAATGCGCTGACGCATCATTCTTTTGGTTCTTAGTGTTCTCAGAATCCTCTGGGATCCAAACAATCAGACTCTTTAAGGAAGCAAGGAGCCGGTGGTTGCTCTGGCATCCGGTGCAGGCAATCACAGAGAGCTCAGGCCGGCACTTATACAGCAGTTATTGCTTCTGATAAAAAGCAAGAGGGTATATGAGCTGCAGGTTAACCCTTTCAGTGCTGGTGTCGCTTGTAGCCTTCAGTGCTGACAATAGTTTGGAATATTTGACACTAAGAGCATATATATATATATATATATATATATATATATATATAGTCAAATAGAACAGTTTGCACTCCTTAGGTGCAGATAGGCTGTAGGTGCTTGCCTCATATGGATAATATAGACATACGTTACCGTTCCAAGGTCTGGTAAAGCAAGAGACAGCACTCAGTTGTAGAAAACGTCACAAAGTGTATTGGTGAAAATAGTGGTACATCAAGAAACCCAACGTTTCGGTCCTCCAAAATGGGACCTTCCTCAGGGGATACAAGTCATTTTAATCTTGGCACCAACACAGTGCCAATATTATCCTAAACTGCAACTAAGGTTAAGGTTATTCCCAGATTCCAATAGGATATAACAATTGTTTGCTGATGTCGCAGTAGTATTGGGATCTAACCTATAAGGTTAAAAAATATATAAACAATAATTGCCTACCAATTTTCGGTATTAAGAAAACCCATACTGCTACTCCTCTACGGGGATTTTAAAACAAGTGTTTTATATTATTTTCTCACATTGTCACATATATGAATTTTGATGTAATAAATTTTTATTATTTTTGCTTTTATCAAGACCCTACTTATCCGGTGAGAGCCATATTTACTCCTAATACTTACCTTTATCCACCATACACTATCAGAGTGCATGTAATTGGAAGGTCTTTTTTTCTTGATCCCTTTGGGACCAATTTGTTAAACTATGAATATGTAATTTTCCTCTATTGCACCTTGATTTATATCCTACCTACTTAATGGGAGAGCAGAATAGAATATCTGTTTTGTTGGGAGGATACTAACATCTGGTCCAACCCTGCAAGGGGGGCGGGCGAGCCTGGTCTACTATGGCTGTTTCATAGATCTACTTATCATTTGGTATGAGGATGATATTAGTCTTTTACATTTTCTTTCAGTATTGAATTAAAATACAATTGGATTAACATGTACCTATACCATCGATCCAAAATCTATTGTATTTTTAGACCTCCTCATATTTGTGGATGAGAGTTCTAAGATTCAAACAGATGTAAATTTTAAGACTGTTTCATGTAACAGTTATCTGGAAGCAAACATCTTAAAAAATGGTTGCAAAACATACAATATGGACAATTTTCGAAAAAAAGATATGCTAAAACAAAATAATAAAAAAACAAGTCATGGAGACTTTTC
Source organism: Ascaphus truei (assembly GCF_040206685.1). Lineage (NCBI taxonomy): Eukaryota > Metazoa > Chordata > Amphibia > Anura > Ascaphidae > Ascaphus > Ascaphus truei. The sequence continues at coordinate 86,356,064 of NC_134486.1, forward strand.
ATCTGCTTTTGTTACCTAATTTAATCAGTCTGGAAAAAAAATCAGAAATATATTGGAAAACATGTTAGCTTGCGATACAATTTTAAAAGGACACATTTCTAACAAATGAAGTGTTACCTTCCGAAAAGTATAATATTAATATTATAGCTCCAAGCAAACTTCGTCCTGTCAGTTTGGGACCAGGACATCATGGCACACAAAACAATAAGAAATTGGGAAATTTTAAATGGGGACGAGGAAGATATCTCACCTGTCAATTTTTATTGACTCAAAATCAATTTGGATGTTCATCCACTAGTGAGACATTTCAAGTTAGAGGTTGTATCACCTGCAGAACAGATTATGTGATCTACTTGATCACCTGAGGGGGAGATCTGGGTTATGTTGGGCACATCGTGCGTCCCCTCTATGTCCGATTTTTGGAGCATAGGAGAAGCATTATTAATGGAATACAGACGCATGGTGTCCCCAAACCTTTCCATATTACACAAAAAAATTACACTTCTTCTCTAAACATTATAGGCTTGGAATATATTCCTCCTACATTTCAAGGAGGTGACAGATTTGCAACCTTGTGTCACCAAGAGACATATTGGATATTTAGGTTAAATACTCTTTCACAGAATGGACTGAATAAATGTTTGAATACTAGCACCATTATTAAATATTGAATATCACATTTATTTCGTTCACAATAACAAAATTATTATGTAACTTATACCACCAACTTTTACATTTATATATCTATTTCACATATTATTTAAGATCACATCATTTGATATTAAGTAATATTTATATATTAATACAATTATATTTATAGCATTAATTGTTTAGTTACATACTGCACTATATAAGCTATTGCTATTTATTTTCACTAATATTTAATTATATATCAATAAATAAATTAAATCACTTTATGTTTAAAACACAACTAACACTATGTGAAATATATGGGCAAGATATTAATACTTCCTATATATTATACCTGTCACTTTAAGTTGTTCAAATTATTAACACTAACACTCATTCAGTCTGTTCGCCCTGTCTGAGTGTTTTTCTTATCAATATGTCTAACAAACATGTGTTTTTTTGTAAATACATGTCTCATTAAATGTTCTCTCCTGTCATTTTCAGCTACCATATGGACATGAGGGGGTTAATTCCAATGCCCTCATCATGTAAAATCTATAATAGATAACATATGGTTATTTACAAAAGCTCAATTGTTTACATTTCATACAATCTCCCATTAAGTCATGTTTTATATATTTTATCAATAGTAATGCATTTGAGTTTTTTTATTGTTCTGTGTCAATTAAAGTAATTGCAATGTTTTTATGTTATGCACCTTTCAGTATATAACTGATAATTGTGTACAACTGTGAATGATAGTATCAACAGGTGTGTTTGAGCATATGTAAAGACTCACAGGACAATGATGAATGTATGCCCTTGAGGAAGTTGCTTGGCAGCGACGAAACGCATACAGCTGTTCTGATTGGGGGTTCTGGTAGTGACGTAATTTGACGTGCTGCGTCTAGCAACGCCCCCCGATCGCAGACGACCTGGTTTATCCCCTGCTCAGGTGTGTGTCGGTGTGCATCAGCTGCTGAATGCCAAGCGCACTCTATTTTTTCACGGTGCCACTGCAGCCCTTCACCTGCTCCCCTGGGACACTGAATTACATCACAGCTGAGCCCAGACTGCAGCAGGGAGGTGATTCATTCTGGTTCCAGTGTGTTCCTGCAGCCACAGCACAGCAGAGATTCCTACCTGTTATCAGGTTTTTCTACTAAAGAATTGTGAATAATGACAATAAATTGCGACCAGTGTAAAACACAAAAACTCATAACGACCACTATGAAATAAATAAATGCATGACCTGAGAGCAGGAATTGAATATTTGGGGTTATTTAATCAAAAAAGATGGCTCAGCATCACATGGCACTAAAATAGAAAAAACAAGAAAAGCACACAACTCATAGTGTAGTAAGAAAAATATATTATGCAATAACCAGTGTAGCGGTCATGTAAAATGGCTACAGTCATCTCTCCTGCTGACAGTAAGGCCTGGTAAGTTGTGGGCATGCCAGCAGTAATTATGGAGGTTTGCCCTCACCCCCTGGTGGGGTGCCCTGTGTATGGATGGGAGTGGTCACAGGCTCTGACTCCATGGTTAGTGATGTCCGAGGTGTGTCAGCTTCCAGAGTGTACATAAGGCACAGCACTGTGTCTAAGAGTTAGTTCTGTGTCCTGCGTGGTTCTGAGTAGTTCTGCCAGAAGTCTGAGTAGAGTTATGTTATAGTAGCTGAGTAAGAAGACTGTGTCCAGGGACCTGGCACAGGGTAAAGACATCCCGGCTGGGATAGGGAATCCCCATTAAAGGAGAATTACACCTTTCAAAGGGAAGCACTGAATGATGATGAGTGGCTAGAGAAGCTGCTGCGAGGGGCAGCTAGCCCACCTCAACCAATAAAGATGCTCTTAATCACAAACCCTCTCGTGTACATGTGTGGAGTGAATGTACAGAGAGGAGCACCACAGAGGAGTTCCTCGCCAGGACCATCCCCAAGTGACCGAAGGGACCCTGATGCGGTGGAGGCGCTGCACTGGAACTAGGTAGGACTCAGCACACTACCTCAGCTGCCTGTCTGGACGGGTTCTCCCCACACACCATCATGCGGGAGACTCAGGAGTCCTGTTGCCAACAGGTGCACCACCAGACACTATCACACTGTAATGGGGACCGGTTAGACCACAGGGGCCAATGTGAGATTGGGTGGGTCAGGCCGGGTCCACAAAACCCGTTACATTTGGAGGCGAGCTGCTGAGATCAGATCTGTCAACAGGACAGGCTCTAGCTAGGCACACTGGGAAACAGGGAGAGAGTCTGCTGCCACTCTGTGCTGCGTAGGGACGGACCTAGGGGTGGTCAGGGGCTGACAGGGTATTGTCAGTTCGCAGGGACGACCTAGGGGCCTGAAAGGAGTGAGGGGTCTGGAGCCGGGCTATAGCTGACCGAGTCACTTTGAGGTAGTGCTAGTTGGTAGGACGCCAGAAGGGATAGCCTGTTAACGTGGTCAGGAATCCTGGAGAGGGTCTGCGCTAGGCTGACCAAGAGAGGTAGACGCCCCAAGTACTGCATGGCAGAGCCAGAGTACTCTAGCCCATTCCAGACACTTACCATAGGGAGCACAGACTGGGAGGAAGGAGTTACAGCAGACACTGAGAGAGTGAGCCTAGCCTGAGGTAGTGCAACATGAGTCCAGCCTATATCAGGTACACATGTGGTGGTGCATCTGAGCAATCTTTATTGTACTTGTGTGGTGGCTGCCCCGCAGAGCGGAGCCCCATGTACGATAATTGGTATGAGAGCGTGACAACCCAGGGAATGGAGGATCCGCGTGGTGTGGAGAGCCCAAAATGGTGACCAGAGGCTGAGGGGGAAGGCACCCGTGGCGTGCGCTCCACTGAAGAGCAAACTGTCGCTGAGCTGTCTTTAACTAATCTGCTCTGGAGTGGAGCGAAGGCTGTGGCTGCCCCGTTTTTGTCCTGCCTGGGACACCGAGGTGCCACCCTTGAAGAGTGTGAGGACATTGTGATAACTGGGGGGGAACCCAGCGAGGGAAGCAAACAAACTGACATTTCGGGCTTAAAAGCCACCCAAGATAGCGGTTCCCGCTTGCTAGGGAGACCGCGTGGGCCAGTCACAGAGAAAATGGCTGATTCAGAACTTGCAAAAAGCTGGCCGGGAATGGCGCGAACAGCAGAGCCCCGCCCTGATGGGGGGTATGGCGGAAAGCTATGGCTGCGCCTTCATGGACAGTGACTCACTCGGCCCCTGTGCTGAGTCAACCGCTTAGTCTATGGGACCCTCCCCTGATTTCCACCAGGGGGAGTGACTTTCAACTATGGCCTGTGGGAATGCACCCACTGGGCCCAGGGAGTGATATCTAGACGGCGCCAGTAGTTCCGGCCGCGGAGGTAACGTGCAAAAAGGAGGGATATTTTGCACGAAAAGCAGCTGCCAGGAGAAGGCGGGAACTAGCTGCGGGCCAAGAATCCCACTCTGATGAGGAAATTGGCGCGAAAACACAGACCGCGCCCACCAGGACTGAGAAAGGCGCAGCCTTAATTAAGGGGCATGCTATTCCCCTGTGGGACCCGCCCATAATTGCAACCCCTGGGGGCGGGTTCCAGTTATGCCAGCGGAAGGAGGAGCCGAAGCAGGAAGTAGCTGGCCCAGAAGCTTCTACCGGTCAGTTGCGAGGAACCACTGACCTGGAGAGACCCATACTGAAAGTGGTCCCTACTAAAAGAATGGCCTGCTCCTCCACTGTGGGCACTATGGTCTCCACCCAGCCCTACTCGGTACCCGGCGGGGTACTGGTAGTCAGGGTGGCTAACACTGAGACGGTGGTCGGGCTCTGCCTACAATGCGAGCTGCCCAGAGGCATTGTTAACACAGCGGCACGCTGCCCACAATGCGGGACATTATACTTGTGGCCAATGCCGACATTCATTCCGATCCAATCTGCTGACCCCCTGGGGGATACTGTGGATCAATCGTGCAAGTCCTGGAGAAAGGGGACTGGAGTCGATTAAATCGGCTGGGTCAGCAGCAACCGAGACGGTCGGGTCACCCCCCGACCGCACTAAAAAAAGACTAATCGCCCCGATCGGTGACCCCTAAGTCGGGGAAGGGAGACTACTCGGATGATGATCTCCGTGAGCTAGCGGAGGTGAAATCGAGGCCCAGGACAGAACCGGGGAGGACGACACCCCGTAGCGTGAGTAGCAGCCTGGAAGGCAGGGCGTCCCCCGCAGATCGGCGAGCCGAGAGACGGAGTCCCTCTGCCCCAGGATATGGTGGCGACGGGCGAGAGACGCCTACACCCCTGCGGAATGGTAAGAGAAAGCCACTTACTTACCTTGCTCCGGTAGACTGTGTAGCGGAAACAAGGCCGTGCCAGGCCCAAGACGCACGTGCGGAGAAGATACCACTTCCGGTGGAGACGACGGCGGAGCTTCCGGATGTCGTCATTGAGGAAGAGATCCCGCATGGGGGTCCCACCCAAGATGGCGGCGCTTCCGGTTCCAGTAAGGACATCATTTCCGGTGGCGACGGCGGAGCAGACGGGAAGGATGCAGCGACGCTTCGGCGATCGGGTGAAGGTCCCCGATCACCTCAAGGGCCCAAGAGCTGGATGGGAGAACCGCAGACGGATGAGGGTGAGCTATCCTCCTTGGATCAGTCCATGGACAGCCGGGAACGGGTCGTAGTCCCGTGGCGTATCCCATCTTGCCCTTACGCCCAACCCCACGCCCTAGGTAAAACCCCTGCCCCCATCACCTGTTCCCCGGGGTCCCCGCCTAGCCTGGAACTTGTGGACATACCTTTGGGGGGGGGAGGAGAGACGGACTGGGGAAAGACAGCGCAGTTGCGCTACGGAGGGCAATTCTCGGGGAGGGGGAGAATTAGGTAAGGCCGCGGTAGGCCGGTGGTTGCCTACTGCGACCAGCAAAACAGAGGACAAGGCCCTGGGATCATCGCGGTGGTCCGTACCACGGTCGGCACGGACATCGGGGGTATTCTCATGGGGGGATGCGGAAGAGAGTGACTCAGGGGATTCACACAGGTTCAAGGAACACCGTTGGTGGGCCCCACTCTTTGAAGGTTATGCGGCCTGGATGGATCGTACGCGATTCCTTATTCGAAGGGAGAATTCACCCCTGAACAGTGAGATAGGGAGCTGCAGGAACGGTGGTATAAGCTTGAGCACAGGGAGATAGAGCCCATGGGTCCTGACACACTGTCCGATCCTGTGGATCCTGACGAACCCCTATCATGGGTGCTACCTGGGAGGGCAGGTAGGGCTGACCTAATTAGGATCAGTAGAGCGGAACGGGCAATAATGGCTCGATATAAGTCTTCCCACGGGTTGGAGTACCCTTATGTCCCTGAACCCCTCATGGAGGAGATAGAAGAGAACAGGGAAAGGTGGCTTAGGGAAACCATCGAGATGTACCTAGTCAATAAGGGGAGTGAAGTTACAGGAAGGAGGGCAGAGGACAGAATAGATCACCTGATGCGAGTGTGGAGTATAGGGAGGAATATACACAAACACGGGGTGACCTATAGGCCCGAGAGGGACCTGCCTAGGCACTATCATGTCACGGTCCTGGACATGGGTGGTAGAGAGGTTAAGAAACCTGACCCGAGTCACTATTATTAGGGGGTACTAAGGCATTTTGCGGGCTCGTGGCTGCTGGTCGGGGCGGGCTTGGTGAGATGTCACTGTGGTCATTTTTTTTGTATAATGTACAATCTGTGATGTTAACAATTATGTGTTATGTGTTACAGTGCTTCCTGGAAGAAAGTATTTAAATTTAGGTCCCAGCGAGGACGATGGGATTCACCAGGGGGAGAATGTAGCGGTCATGTAAAATGGCTACAGTCATCTCTCCTGCTGACAGTAAGGCCTGGTAAGTTGTGGGCATGCCAGCAGTAATTATGGAGGTTTGCCCTCACCCCCTGGTGGGGTGCCCTGTGTATGGATGGGAGTGGTCACAGGCTCTGACTCCATGGTTAGTGATGTCAGAGGTGTGTCAGCTTCCAGAGTGTACATAAGGCACAGCACTGTGTCTAAGAGTTAGTTCTGTGTCCTGCGTGGTTCTGAGTAGTTCTGCCAGAAGTCTGAGTAGAGTTATGTTATAGTAGCTGAGTAAGAAGACTGTGTCCAGGGACCTGGCACAGGGTAAAGACATCCCGGCTGGGATAGGGAATCCCTATTAAAGGAGAATTACACCTTTCAAAGGGAAGCACTGAATGATGATGAGTGGCTAGAGAAGCTGCTGCGAGGGGCAGCTAGCCCACCTCAACCAATAAAGATGCTCTTAATCACAAACCCTCTCGTGTACATGTGTGGAGTGAATGTACAGAGAGGAGCACCACAGAGGAGTTCCTCGCCAGGACCCCAAGTGACCGAAGGGACCCTTATGAGGTGGAGGCGCTGCACTGGAACTAGGTAGGACTCAGCACACTACCTCAGCTGCCTGTCTGGACGGGTTCTCCCCACACACCATCATGCGGGAGACTCAGGAGTCCTGTTGCCAACAGGTGCACCACCAGACACTATCACACTGTAATGGGGACCGGTTAGACCACAGGGGCCAATGTGAGATTGGGTGGGTCAGGCCGGGTCCACAAAACCCGTTACACCAGCATAGTCAGGGCTTGACAAATTAGCCAAAAAGTTACTCGCCCAACCAAAAAAAGCTACTCGCCACCTAGCCCCACCCCCACTTTTAAAAAAAAATGGAATATATTCCTAATAACAACTAATAACAACATTTGTTTTTGACATAACAGTTTATTTATTGTATTACATTTATACTTTACTAGAATTACTTCTTGTTACATAGGTGTGTGTGTGTGTGTGTGTGTGTGTGTGTATGTGTGTGTGTGTGTGTGTGTGTGTGTGTGTGTGTGTGTGTGTGTGTGTGTATGTGTGTGTGTGTGTATCTGTGTGTATGTGTGTGTGTGTGTGTGTGTGTGTATGTGTGTGTGTGTGTGTGTGTGTGTATCTGTGTGTCTGTCTGTATCTGTGTCTGTGTCTGTGTCTGTGTCTGTGTGTGTGTCAGATGGCCTCACTAATCTAGAAAAAAAGGCCAGATGTGAATGACTAGTTTCCTGAACCCCTTAACCAGTGTCTGGATGCCCCCGCTTCACAATAACTAAAGCAGCAATCCCGCCTGGGATCTTACCTGATCCGCAGTCCCTCAATGTCCAGGTACCCTCATTCCGCAATGTTATACATTGGAGGGGATGTGTTCCCTACCTGTCTTCTGGGTTAGAGGGGATTCCGATGTCTCCCGTGTGAAGCCTGAGTGTCAGATCTGGAAGAAAGTAGTATAGGTTGTATTGTATTGTATGTCTTTATTTATATAGCGCCATAAATATACATAGCGCTTCACAGTAGTAATACATGTTGTAATCATATAAATAACAGATAATATAAATAACAGGTCATGGGAATAAGTGCTTCAGACATAAGAGTAACATTAAGGAAGAAGAGTCCCTGCTCCGAGGAGCTTACAATCGAATTGGTAGGTAGGAGAATGTATAGAGACAGTAGGAGGGAATTCTAGTAAGTGCGTTTGCAGGGGGCCAAGCTTTATGTATCATGTGTCCAGGATTATCCACAGTGCTATTCATATGCTTCGTTAAGCAAATGTGTCTTAAAGTGGGTCTTAAGGTGGATAGAGAGGGTGCTAGTCGGATATTGAGGGGAAGGGCATTCCAGAGGTGTGGGGCAGTCATTGAGAAAGGTTTACGGCGGGAGAGGGCTTTAGATACAAAGGGGGTAGAAAGAACACATCCTTGAGAAGACCGCAAGAGTCGGGATGGTGCATAGCGAGAAATTAAGGCTGAGATGTAAGGAGGGGCAGAGGAGTGTAAAGCTTTAAAAGTGAGGAGGAGAATTGAGTGTGAGATGCGGGATTTAATCGGAAACCAGGAGAGGGATTTCAGGAGGGGATACGCGGAGACAGATTTAGGAAAGAGTAGAGTGATTCTGGCAGCAGCGTTTAGTATAGATTGTAGGGGAGACAGGTGAGAGGCAGGGTGGCCAGACAGCAGGAGGTTGCAGTAATCGAAACGGGAGAGAATGAGGGCCTGAGTCAGAGTTTTAGCAGACGAGTAACAGAGGAAAGGGCGTATCTTTGTGATATTGCGGAGGAAAAAGCGACAAGTTTTAGAAATGTTTTGAATGTGAGGGGCGAATGTGAGAGAGGAGTTGAGTGTGACTCCTAGGCAACGTGCTTGAGCTATTGGGTGAATGATCGTATTTCCAACAGTAATGTGGCAGGAGGTAGTAGGGCCAGGTTTGGGAGGAAGTATAAGTAGCTCTGTTTTTGCCATGTTAAGTTTCAGTCGGCGGAGGGCCATCCAGGATGATATTCCAGAGAGACATTCAGAAACTTAGGTCTGTATAGCAGGTGTAAGGTCAGGGGTTGAAAGGTAAATTTGTGTGTCGTCAGCATAGAGGTGATTAGGTCACCTAGAGAGAGTGTGTAAAGTGAGAAAAGAAGGGGTCCCAGGACAGAGCCCTGGGGTACCCCCACAGAGAGATCGATAGAGGACGAGGAGGTGTTAGCAAAAGAGACACTGAAAGTACGATGGGAGAGGTAAGAGGAGATCCAGGATAGAGCTTTGTTCCGAATACCAAGAGTATTGAGAATGTGGAGGAGAAGACCATGTTCCATGGTGTCAAATGCTGCAGAGAGGTCGAGTAATATGAGCAGAGTGTAATGACCTCTGTCTTTGGCAGCATGGAGGTCGTCAGTTATTTTAGTGAGGGCTGTTTCAGTGGAGTGAGCAGTGCGGAAGCCAGATTGTAGCGGGTCTAGAAGAGAATAGGTGTTGAGAAAGTGTTATTTTGGTGTAGGTGTAGGGCAGTTCAGATATATATGGGGTAAATAAAATATCCAGCTGTCAGGGTTTCGCGGTCACGCTCCTTCCTTCCCTTCCCGGCCTATAATTTCTCTCCATTTAGAGAAAGCAGCGGATCTGCGGCTGATGCTGTGCCCAGTGTCATTTCCCCCCCCAAATAAACTTTAAATGTTTTTCCTTTTTGAGTATACCAGACAAATTAATCTACAAGTTTGACGTGTCCCTACAAGTTCATATTCTGTGTGCCATAGAATATTCAGTGCACTTTCCTTTGTAGCTTTGAAGTAAATATTGCATCCTAGAATCTTTAATGCACGCGCATTTTAAGTGAAACTTCTTTGTCTTTTGTTACTGTTTTGTCACAGAAATTGTATTTGTGATGGTGATGTTTTTAATTAAAAATCAAAACACAATTTCACTGACAAAACGCAAAGAAGTTTCACTTGGAACGCTCGTACGTGGCACACACCCGTTTTAACTATTTGCACTTCTATATTATACTAACTGTGAATTCCTCGTGTTTGTTTGTGAGTCTCTGTGTGAATGTGAGTGAATGTGGGACAGTGTGCGTGCGAGTGTGGGACAGTGTGCCCGTGAGTGTGGGGCAGTGTGCCCGTGAGTGTGGGATGTGTGCCTGCGAGTGTGGGACAGTGTGCCAGGAGTGTGGGACAGTGTGCCCGCGAGTGTGGGGCAGTGTGCCCGTGAGTGTGGGATGTGTGCCCGAGAGTGTGGGACAGTGGGTGTAACGCCTATATGCCCACAGACCTGGCCAGTCCCCAGTACTGAGGTGGGTAAGGGTATAACACGCACCCACAGCAGTGAGGGCGTGCCCAGAGTGTGGTATTTGCGTTCCGGGCCTGGTGAGTAAGGGTTAACGTTATACTTGCTGAGTCCGGGGCGCCAGAGGTCGGAAGGTATTGTCCAAGAGCCAGATTCCAGGGACAGGAGAGGGCAGCGTAGTGATGTGCGAAAGCCAGAGTTCAAGGGCAGGAGAAGGCAGCGTAGTGATGTGCGAAAGCCAAGGTTCAAGGGCAGGAGAAGGCAGCGTAGTCAAAGTCCTAAGCATAGTTCAAGTTCAAACCAAGGGAATCCAAACAGGGGCAGGAACAGGAACCAGAGCTGAAACAGACAATGGAGCTGGGCATAGACACTGCACACACAGGAGCTACAGGAAAGCTATGTAGAGCAAGGACTGAGAGGACGGAATGGGGTTATAAAGGAGGGAGGACAAATAGCAGGAAGGGGTGGAGCAGGGGTTTGTCTGGGAGCTTGCAGAGATAGGTGTGAGAGAGCAGGGGAGAAGACAGGGAGGTAATCTAGGGTAATGGCCTGCAAGCTCCGGGGGGCGGAGCCAGTACCTGGGGAGGATTGGTAAGTAGAGCGGGTGCGCGCGCCCTCTGTAACAGGCGCACACAACGAACGAGTACCAGAGCGTGGAGGAAGGATCGCGGAGGAGGTACTCGGCTGATGAGTATGAGAGGGGGAAGGAGCGGCGGAACCAGGTAGGGAGACGGAGGTACGCCGAGGGGCGTGAGTCCCCTGACGGGAGACCAGGGACCGGGAACGCTCGCGCACAGTGAGGGGACCGCGCATGCGCGTAGACCGCGAACTGGAGTGTGACGTGCCGCGAGAGAATGAGGCAGAGACCGGGAAGGCAAGGGGAGGGTTAGCCGGAGGGACCAAGGTGACAGTGACACGCCGGGAAGAGCGATTCCCCCGATCCGTTACAGTGTGTCCTCAAGTGTGGGAGAGTGTGTAACAAGTCGGGGTGGGTGAAAGAGTGGGTGGTTGACCGACTGGGTGGTTGACCGACTGGGTGGGTGACAGTCTGTGACTGACTGGGTGGGTGACTGACTAACTGCTGGTAGATGCTGAACCACGCCACGGCAGCACCCAACCAAAACACCTTGCCAGCGGGTAAAATGCACTTGCCCCAGGAGTGCGGGCGAGTGAGTGCATTTGTCGAGGCCTGAGCACGGTACCAGAAGTGAACACGAAATCCTACGGATAAAGATTGTCGTCAGCCACTGCAACAGCAGTTGATCTCCTTCTCCAGATACTTCGTGGGTGAATGATGTCCAGGTTCCAGCCAGTGGGGAATAAGATCAAGGTCAGGGGAATCCAGAAGATGGTATGTAGCCACCACTGAGAAATCGAATAAAGTCGCTACATTCAGCAGCAATATAACAGTAAATTAGTACAGCAGCGGATGAGCCAGTGACTCTGACATATGGTAACCTACTGTATAGGGATTTCTGTTTTATGTTTTAACCTGTTATTTTAAGAAACTGTTCTGCATTTACTGCAATTGTATGTTCTTGTAAAAAAAAATTCCTGTAAACAAAGCACTGTATTTTTATATATTAAACAATTCTTTAATAAGTAACGCTTTGGGGTTCTGAATGAACTATTGCAATAGAGAGTACTGCATTTACATTTTTGCTACAACAGATGTGTGTGTTAAGTGCACAGCTTTTTTCTATAATAAACAGGGACCCGAGACCTTAGAAGATATATATTAATTATACATTTTGCATCCTTCTCGGTTGGGGTCAGTGGATAGATAGTGGATAGATATGATTGCAATTGAGTAAGGGGTTAATATTAACTCCTTGAAAGAATGTTGCGGAGAAAGGTGAGTTGGCTAGAGTAGCCATGTGTGTAAACCCTGGTTGCATATCTAAGTCACGTGCTCACTTGTGTGCTGTGGTGACAGATGGTATATGGGGACAGAATGAGGGGAGATATTGTACATTTGAGGAACCTTTGCGAAGGTGAAAAGTGGGCAAGCTGTGTATTAACCCTTGTCCTGTATGCAGGTCACGTGCTCACAGGTGTCTCGTATGTGACAGGAAGCAAAAAGATACATATATATATATATATATAATCAAAAAAATAAAAAAATAAATAGATGATACCGTTCTGTGGCTAACTAAATGCTTTTATTTGTGCGAGCTTTCGAGATACACTGATCTCTTCTTCCGGCGATGTTACAATGAATGAAGCAAAAGGTAAACTTAAAAACAGTGTCTCTTGGAATGTTATCTGTGTTGTTCCTTCCCCCGGTGTGGATGTGTTTTATGGCTAGAGGTGTTAAACTTAAAGCAAGTGAAGAAAGAGTGTGTATGTGTATCAGTGTGAATAAAAATGAATGGAGAGCCCACAGTATATACAGTGCTTTACACAAGGTGTGTGTGGAGTGGGACTGGATATAAATGGTGTGGGTGGGTGTGGAAATGTGAGAGTTAGTAGCACAACTAAAAGTGTGTGTGGATACTTAGTGGTCCCTATTGGTGTATAGGGATGGAAAAACCAGGAGTATTAGTATGTGTGAGAGACAGCTGTGTGTGCATACGTATAGCACACTAAGTACAGACATGGCCTTTAGCGCTTATGGGACGAGAGTTCACTACTGTCAGTAATGACTCATAAAATTTCGATCTCTGCTTAGGCCACTGCTATTGAAGCTCGGCTAACACGGTACTGATACCTCTACATGTGTATATATATATATATATATATATATATATATATATATATATATATATATATATATATATATATATATATATATATATATATATATATATATATGTAGCCAGGTCCTCCCTCTGTTTTGTGGCCCCCCCCTCTGGGTACTCACCACGGCGGTCGGGAGATAAGCCGCCGCTCGTGGGGAGATGCGGGGGCGTGTGCGCGCATAGCGCGCCTCTCTCAGAGAGCGCAGGTTGCCGGGGACGTGTGCTGCCGGTTGTTAGGGCTGCGGTCGCGTTGTTAGGGCTCCCGGCGGGTCCCGGTGCAGGGCGCCGCCATAGGGGATTGCGCATGCATGCGCAGTAAGTCCCGGCAGCCGGCAGAGTTGCGCATGCGCATGCGCAGGAAGGTGCGCGCAAACCCTAGCATACCAGGGAAGGCTCTTGAATGGGAGTTCAAGTCCCATGAGCCTCGGAAGCGGCCCCATGACGCCAGGGAGCCAATAGGGCTGCAGGAGCTCCCTGCTTGGAGAGAATTAGATACATTTCGCGCGCGAGGAGCACGTTAGTCAGGACCAGGACAAGCTAGGGGTATGTGGTGAGTGCAGGGGTCAGTGACCCACTGCATTAGGCCAGCAGCCCCCCGTAGGTCCCAGTTAGGTCCTGAGCCACTGTGTAACACACACACACACAAAACTGCTGAGCTGTTCTGTGTATTTTTGATCAGGTTTCTCTTCACAATTGTTGCATAGCTTTTTCTTGCATGTCACCTGCCTTGGTTCATTGCAGTAGCATAGTTACATGAGGTCTATTGTCTAGCTCCCTCACCCCCTGACTCTCTTCCCTGTTATTTTTTCAGTTTGTCTCAACAGTTACCTGATAGTGGTGTCACTTTAATTTAGTGGGATTACAGTGGTATGGGGGTCTTTGACTGTTAGAGTTATAGTGGGTTTGTGTGCTTTTTCACCTCATACTGCTGCATATTCTATGTTTTACTATAATCTGACCTAATTATACATCTCTCATTTATATCACACACTGTGAACCAGCTGGTTTCAATTGGGGAAGGGTCTATTCCAGACCCTTTTCCTCAAGTATAGGAGGTTATATTCCATCTCTTTACCTTGCTCATACAGTACATGTTACTGTTTGTATGGGTGTTCTTACTGATATTATGTGAGGGTGGCATCGGGGACTGTTTTAACTTATATGTTTACTTGTGAGGCATTCAATAAATTTGTATGTTTATATTATTTTGAGTACATCTGAGTGCTATTTTGGAACACTTTTTTTCTGTTTTTGTGTATATATATACACTGTACACACACACACACACACACACACACACACACACACACACACGCACACACGCAACTGCCAGTTCTGTGCCGTCTGCCTTGTGAGATCTGCACAGCATCCTCTTCGTAGCCGCGAGATTCCTGCGGCCAGACTAAAGGCCCATCAGATTAACACAGCGGAGGTCCCTCCATTTTAATGGGACTCACACTGTGTGAATCCTACCTGGTTCCACCTGTCTGTACAGGCAATCGCCGAGCTTTTATTTTAATAAAATTATTGTAGCAGGGGTGTCTCTAAAGATGAACCACGTTGATTTCCGGTCCGGGGACCCCCTGCTTCCCGAGTTACAGGCCCAGTTATGGGGTATCGGTGTGAGAGTGAACTGGGCTGACCTAATCTGGTGGGGTGCTTCGAATAAGAGTTTGGGGCACACCAGGAACGTTGCTCTTGCAGGGTCTCTGGTACAGAGCCACCCTCCCTCGGGATTCAAGTTCCGCCCTGAGTTTGTATGTACACCACATGTTTATGGGCTTGTTATATGTACCACAAACCATCTCTGTTCCTCACTTATTAATGTTGTACATTGCTCCACTCAAGTAAAAAAGGTGTTAACAGTCAACAAATGCATAGCAGCATTCTACTGTTGCTTAAGGTTTTTGGATGCACCAATCAGGGATTGACTTCTCTACACTCTTTTGTCCTTAATAGTGACTGGATTGTACAGAAACAAAAACACAGTTTAAGGATCACTATTTTTTTTAAATTGGCTCCAAAACACTTCTTTCTGCAGTACATTAGGGAAAATGCTGACATCTAGTGGAATATTGTTGCCTCGACAGGGCCCAACATTATTTAAACAATGTTTTGCAACCGTATAGATCTAATCCATTTGCAGATAATATTAGCAATGTGCATTTAGCAGGCCCCACGTTTAATTCCCCTCCCCCCTCAGTTTGATACAAGGCCTTGACAAGATAATCTGCTGTGGCATTTGAAAGCAGATTATTCAGAGCTAGGTATGGTCGTCTTTGCACGTTATAACAGAATTGTATTTACAGTACCATCACAAAAATGCTAAATATAATTTCAGTGTCCCAACAGGTCATAGCTCTGAAAAGCACACGGTTCTCTTTGCAGCCACTCTCCTGGTCAAGATAGCTGAAATTAACCCTAAAACAAACCCCCCCGCCCCCCGAAAAAAAAAAAAAAAAAGGAAGAAGGCGCACACAAAAAAAATAGGGAGGTACACATCAACTTGTATATTATATCATGAAAGTGCATTAAAAACCTCACAAAGATAGTTATCTGCAGTGTAGCATATATTCATCACCAGTCTGTTAAGGGAGGCAAAGTGCCACGTTGAGACCTCCACAGTCAATCGCACACCCGTTGCCCTCCTTCTCTCTACCCTTTGTTGCAGGGTCCTTTGGAAAGCTTTCTTTGGGAGTTCACCCCAGTACTACAACTCCACATGCAGTTCACTGCTGACCTCAACGCGTTTCGCTTTGTCAGTGGAAATGCCCAAAGAAAACTTTCCAAAAGGACCCTGCTGCAAATGGTGGAGAGAAGGAAGGCAATGGGTGTGCTATGGACCATGGAGGTCTTTGTGTGGCACCTAGTCCCGCCCCCCCCTCTTAACGGACTGGTAATGAATACCTGATACACTTAAAAAACAACAAAAAATAATAATAATAATAATATATTAAAAAAAAATAGTTGTTTAATGTATTTTTGTTATATAATTTACAAATTGATATTTATACCTATTTTTTGGGATACTTTTAGTGTAACCCATTCGTTCCCACAGAGGCCTGCAACTAATTGCTCATCACTCATGCAGTCAAAAGAAAAAAAAGAAACAAAACTTGGGGCATGCTGCCAGGTGTAAACAATGCTCACTTTTATTTTTTAAATGATACACTATGTAAATTAACCTTCATCCATATAGTGGGTTTAACAAAACCCAAGACTATTATAAGCATGCAGATTGCTCAACAGTTATCTTAGTCAGTTCAAGCGTGCTGTAAGCCTCTGTTGCAGCATGTTCGGCAGTACAGCAAGGTGCTGTTTGTTCGGTGGTCTCCGGCTGGTTTTGATCAGAATCCCTCCTCAGGCGAGTGATGGAGGGTCTTTGCTGTTGTGCATTTGAATTTTTCCTTAACGATTCTCGGAGGCTGAAATTTCCCTTGATGCGTCTTTTTTGTAACATTGCACATAGGATAACTATAATTACCAACAAGAGAGTAATGACACACACTGTGGACCCTATTAGAATCTCCAGGTGATCAAATACAAAGTGAATGCCTGCCAGATAAAGAAGAGAATCAGTCAGTGTACTAGATAAACCACGTTTGTACAGTTTAATCTTCGAAGTAGTGCTACACACACGTAGAGCATGACGTACAGACCAGTGGGAAGCAATTTGTCGACAGAAGACAACATGCTGCTTCCAAACGTACACAGGATCAATCCACTTTTTTTTTTTTTTACAGGATTGGAAACGGGGCCTTCCAGAGCTGAACCAGTTTCGGCTCTGGGGATCATCCGTTCCCCCCAGATATTTAAGGAATATTAATGGTATTACTTTGATTTCAAAAGAGACTTTAAATGGCCATCCAATAGGAAGCCACAACGGTTAGTGTTGCAGTTTTATATTGGCACAATATTTGGCAGCCATTTTGTTTTCCTTGAGGTAACCTGGTAACTTCACCGATAAGTATCTCGGGAACCAGGTAGTCATAGAAGCTGCAAATAGTGGCATTTAATTCTGGTGATATAAAAACCTTTTCCTTTGCTTTAAATTCTGTGTACTTTGTGCTTGGCCTTATCCATGAAGAGAGCCAAGTAAAAAACGCCATATAAGTTAAAAAAAAAAAAACTAAATAAAAGAATATAGTTAAACATTTCATAGAATTTATTTGGGATAGAAAACCTCAGTCTGTTTTAATGTCTGATGTTTAATAGTTTTATAGATTTTTGCCATTTAAAAAACAGCATTGTGTGTGGAGATTTTGGTAAGGCCACAGCTTGTTGCAGTCCTCCCAGTATTTGGACGGTTACTGTGATCCTCAAAGTAACAAAAAGAAGCTGTGCTTCAGAGGATGCAGCAGTAGTCTCTCCTAAAGAGGAGCAGACTGAGGCCTTGCCCTGTTAGGGGGTAAGGTGTGTACTTTGGAGTACTTCGGGCCTCAAGCCTTGGGTACTGCTTCAGGGAAGAATGCCTGTATAATATACTGCCTGCTGTATCAATAAATCCTGTTATACCTCATCTGGTATAATGCTTCATATGTTCAACCAATGAAGAAGTGCCCCTGAGGTCCATCATTGTCAAGCCAGGATCCTCTGGGGCTGGAGGCGCTGTCACTGATGGAACCATTGTGAGCCTGTCCTGATGTCCTCCCTATACCACCACAGAGATCTCCTGCCTCCTGTTTACCAGCCAGGTATGCACCAGCACCACAGAATACACCAGTAGCAACACTATCTCCCACAGGGTGGGGGAAAAGGGTGCTACATAAGCTATTAATAAACTGATTTTTACGGAAGTTACCCCTTGATCACCATTTTTTCTGACTCGTTGTGTTCCATTTTTCTACAGAAGACTATTTACTACACGGATGCTGCACACCCCGGGTCTGCTGGTTACAAGAGAGGTTACACAACAGGTAATAGGCAATAGCCTTTATATATGCTGTCCCTCTTATTATAACTTTCTGGATATTGCTGAAGGGTGGCCGTTATTACGATGCACTATGTGGGGATCCCTGGCACCGCACTAGGCGCTTATTCCTCCCTACCTGACCACACACGGATTTTCATTGACACGAGAGGGCCACCCGAAACGACATATTTATACTATTGAAAAAGATTTTCTCTCATGCGTACAGGGAGTCTGAGCACCATCCTACGCTCGACTTTGTTAAAAATGAGTTCGTACGTTAAAAATCGTACGTTCCTGATAATCAGGATTCCAAACGTTTGGAATGAAAATTCACTGGATTTTACCACAATCAATTTCTATTTCCATTTGTATCGGCTCATATCGTCCAACTACACAAAACTACAGCAATAGCGGTGTATGGAATTTCACGGATCGGAGAACAGCACATGAACAAAAAACTGAAAAAAAGATTCTAGGTGAACCAAGTTCTTAAAAAGGGAAAGGTGGAAAGGCTGCTTTTAGTTTTAAAACGCCTGCATCTTTAAAGCCTTGATAGCATCTTGGAATGTATGTACGTGACCTCGATCTAGATCTGTAGCGGGTGTTGTAAGATGAAGGCGATTGCTTTTTGCCGGCTTCTCACCTGCCAAGTTATTTCGGTTGTTAAGGAGAGATGTCGATTGTCCTGATAATTTGCAACTTTTACTGAAGGTGCATCATCTTCTCTATGTGCTGGATGGCTAGTCATATATTGTGTTATGGTAGCTACAGTACCCACATTGAGCTTAACATGCATGTGCTTTCTCTTGCCAGATGCACTAGGTTCTCATCTGCTTTCTTGCCTAGCCTCCAAAGATTTCATGCTTTTGTACTTCATTAGGGGTACCTGACCCCCAAAAGAGCTCAAGAGATTAAGCTATGTGCAGTTAGTCATTAAAAACACACAAACACACACACACGTCTTGTGGGATAGGCAGTTAAAAAATGTCAGATTACAGTCCCAATGTAAACACAGATCAAGTATTAAAATGTAGAGTGCTAATAAAAAGGTATTTTTTTTTTACATGAGCTACTGTATTAAGGCTACACAAGCCTTTTCTGCAGGTAATCTTAATAATGCAAATTGCTTGTATAGCATATTACAGAACTAAGATACCATTGCTTACATTTTCCACCATCAGTCACACATTCCATTGGGATCATAGCAAAACTATACACCAGGCCTGCACAACTCCAGTCCTCGAGGGCCGCAAAACAGGCTAGATTTTCAGGATATCCCCACTTCAGCACAGCTGGCTCAATTAGTAGCTCAGTCATACTGAGCCACTAATTGAGCCAGCTGTGCTGAAGTAGGATATCCTGAAAACCTGGCCTGTTTGCGGCCCTCGAGGACTGGAGTTGTGCAGGCCTGCTATACACCGTTCATGAAATGAGCAGCTGGTAAAGTGTGTGGAGACCTCTCTAAAAAAAACATTACCGGAGGGCTGGGAATTGAGACACACGGTGCCCGGTGCTGAGGGAGAATGATCTTCGTAGCCCTCCATACAAAGGCAGGAATACGTGCCAGGTTCATTGCGACAATAAGCCTGATTGTCACATTGCTGTATCTCAAGTTTGCATTCATCGACATCTTAGAAGACGCAAGGGGGGAAAAAGAAAACATTTTTATTTTACTGATGCTCGTCAGACTATTGAAATGTCTTCACAATACAGTAAT
Organism: Ascaphus truei; assembly: GCF_040206685.1. Lineage (NCBI taxonomy): Eukaryota > Metazoa > Chordata > Amphibia > Anura > Ascaphidae > Ascaphus > Ascaphus truei. The sequence continues at coordinate 86,375,668 of NC_134486.1, forward strand.
AAAGACCTGAATTTAACGAGAGGGGCTTGGGCAACACTTATGGAGAAGTGATTTGCAGAAAAGGTATGTTAGATCAGAAGTCACAGAAGTGATAACCAATAGCTTCTATCGCTCGTATCATCATGATTATTTGTTGTGAAGATGGCAGAGATGTAGCTAGATTTTCTCTCTGCATTTCAAAGGTCAGCAGAAAGTAAACCCGTAAATCGTAAGGTGTACAGAGATAGACCAAAGAAGTTAAACATAGGAAGGATGTTGATAGAGGGAGAAATCCGATTGCCACTACTGGATTTTTCCCCTCGAGTCATAAATTGGATCATGTTTTATTGGTTCTCTTCGTTTCTCTTTCCCTGTATCAATTTAAATACAAATATAGGATAAGTATCTCAGTTGACCTCCATAGACAGATGTCTTTTTTTTCAACCTCATATACCATGTAAATAAATGTCCATGCCAAATACACGATGGCTAAAAAAAACTAATCTAGTTATGTGAAAGGATGTTTGGAAAGTGCATTTGTAGGTGATCTGCTGCCAACGGAAGAACTATATACAAAGTAAATGCGTGTATTTACCTTCAACAGAAAAGGAAACCACCGTAGCATTCCATTTCCCCACAGCATTATTTGCAAGAGTATTTAGGTGAATATTTAGAAATGTTGCCATCTCTCTTCCTCCATGTTTCAGATGTAGCCAAAAAGTTACTATAGCACGGTTTCCCCTAGTCCTGTTTAAAACAAATGAAAAATTACTTGAACCTAAATAGACACATTTATGTGTGCATGTGCACACCAATACGAGCATGTGCACACCTATACGAGAGAAATGGATATAGTACGGTTAAATATCACTATATAACTAAAGAAATAAAACAGCTTACCATTTAATTTTCTTTAACATGAGGTCGTTGATTTGATTTGTGAAGTATATCATCTTTTGTTTTATCTTCAAGCAGAAAAATAATAAGTTTATTATATAGTCTGTTGATGCACCAGGTAAAAATAATCAGAATCACACATTTTTCTCGCTGCCTTCTTACCTTTTCACCAATTGATTCAATGAGATCAATTTCTAGCTCCCGGTTTGATAACGTGTCATTGTGTTCAACTTCAGCATTCATTTCAACTAAAAAGTCTGTTTCGAACAGGAGCAAAAAGTGAAATATTAGTTTTGCATTTTGGATACATTATAACAAGAAAGTCTTAACGTCCATATCTGAAATGGCCAGACTGATATCTGTTTAATGCCAACCTTTTGCTATGGCATTTGTAATTCCCTACCTTGTCCCAAGCATGATTCAGCAAGTCAGAGGAAGAAAAATATTTAACTCGCCAAGATATTTAGATAAACGTTATTGGTTGTAGTTGTGGAAGTACAAGGACATGTCAATGTGCCCCATCATTTTCTTCCATACAACTTCAACCCCTTCATTGTCAGTGGGGCCAGGAATACAGTTTTAATTGTGTTAATTGATTAAAAGGGAATTTCAGGGAACACTTTATAATTATCCTCACTCCATTGTATCTTAGCAGATTTAAAAACATTATTTTGAAGCACAGGATACATTTCAATAGTTTTATTTTTTAAGTTGTCACTATGCAAAAGAATAGAGGTCAAAATGCATGTGCATCCATTGAGTAAATTCCTCAAAAAGTAGCCCAGTGTTCAGTTTCAATGGAACTGCAGGGACCCCCGCTGTGTTAGTCCGATGAGCCATTAAGAATCTCACAGAAATGTTGAGGCATTTACTGTGAGACTGCCCCAGAATTTCCCAGGTAAGTGTTCTAATACTCGTGGCGGCATCTGTAGATACACTTTTTTTTTTTTTTTAAACAGATGTCTTTAAGTTTCTGTTCGCCAAAAAGAACCACATTCGGATGTGTGAAATAGTGCAGATACAGTATACGCTAAACTACATATTGAGACAGACATCACAGTACACAATTAATGCCCTCTACTTTTGTGTACATAAAACTCGTTAATCTATTCAATTATCTGATACACATGTATGCAAATACATTTTTTGAGAAAGGCATTCTGAGCAAATATTTGTCAAGGAAACGGTACTAGAGCGCTCTATCTGGTGGAAGAAAATAAACAAGGCTCTATTATTATTGTAAATGAGAGCCCCTGCATGCACACCAATGTTGGTTCACTACTGCGGAGTCCAATGTCTGCAGCTCAACCCCAAGAGGATCTTTCCATGATCCTCAATGAAATGCGTAGAAGAGGGGAGAAAATAAGGGGAGCGCAGAACACACGTAAATAAAATTTAGACAATGTACAAAATACTATGACAATGGTGGAATGGCTAACGAAATAGCCAAACCACCCAACACCTCAAGTAGTGCACAAGGGTTAGGGTGAACCACAGTCAATGCACTTACACATGGCCATGTGTGAGTAAAAGGTCTTCAAAAGTTTCTTTGCTTGATCTCTCTGTTTGTGGAGGCCTCTGCTGGATCTCGAATTCAATACTCCCACGGGTGGAAGATGTATGCATCACCACAAGGCTGCAGCAAAGGCCGTGCTAGTTGCGGCACCAAGCGTTCCCCGCTCCCACGTCCGGACTACAGTCTTGGAACGCAAATAGGACAGACAACTACGGCGGCCTCCGAGGGTAAAAAAAACAGTCCAACGAATTTGAGCAACACGTTTCGCTGATTGTCTGTGGAGGCCTCGCCTGAGGAAGCTGAACCGGAGGGATCAAGCAAAGACACTTTTGAAGACCTTTTACTCACACATGGCCGTGTGAGTAGGTTTTGTATATCATCACTACATTCATCCTGTTCAGATTACACCATAGTAAGTGCATTGACTGGTTCACCCTAAACCTTGTGCACTACTTGAGGTGTTAGGTGGTTTGGCTATTTTGTTAGCCATTCCACCATTGTCATTGTATTTTGTACATTGCGTTTACGTGTGTTGTTCTGCGCTCCCCTTATTTTCACGAGACGCAAAAATCCAATATTTGCCAGTTCTGCACAGTGATAGTCAAGAGTATCTATCATACACCCATCACAGTAACGATCTTCAAGAAGTTAGTCCATAACCTCCCAGTAATGCAATGGGAAATAATCCAAACTTTGAGAGAGAGGATAAAATGTAATCCATTAAAAACACAGCGCAAAAACAGTTTAAGATTTTACCTCCAGGATAATGAGGAAATCCAAGAGCTGTTTCATTTCCAAATGATGTGATCGTGTCCAGTGCATCTGCTAGGAAGGAAATTAATATATTTGAAACCAGTATTACATATTTGTGATGGAACAGATGACACCAACATGTAAAAACATTCCATTTAAATATGCAGCACATCTTGGGAATGAGTGTGTATTCAAACGCAAGTGCTCTACTAAAAATATCTTCAACCCTAAAGAGGGGGGGGGGGGGGGGGCAGAGAAGAGAGAGAAATATATATATTTTTAGGCCAAGACTGATAATTTCTTTACATTTTTTACTTACTTTAAGATATCTTCTTGCCCTTTTCAATACTTTTTTTATTTCTTAAATGTGATGCTCCGTTCAGGAGATATACGCGGTTGAAGGTGTTAGCGAGGTTAAAAGGGAAACAAAAAATGATCGAGTGGACTACCGCTTGCTATGAAAAGAAGTTGGGGAACTCACCAGAATTGAAGGTTAAAAAAGTCTTTAATGAAAACTACATAAAATGACAAAACTCCTCCTCCCACATGTTTCACGCCCACTATGGCGCTTTGTCAAGGACTCCTTGGTCAGTCACCATGGAGGACTTCGACAAGGGGTCAACAGACCTGGTGCAGAGATTCCTGGAGAGAGGATACAATTCCAATAATATTCAGAAAGCCTATTTGAAGGCACGGGAGCGACCGAGAGGGGAACTTATTAATTCAAACCCCTCTAGCTTTTCCCATAGAAATGATTCTAACAAAAGATCTAATCATATTGATTCTGATTTACATAAAGAACCACCTTTCTTCATTACTCAATTCAGTAAACAGGCTACCACCATAAGATCTATTGTCCAGAAACACTGGAACATCTTTAACACAGATCCTTTATTGAGAGAAATGGTGTCTTCAGATCCTACATTTGTTTGTTTTTTAAAAGCTAACACATTAAGTACTATTGTTTCACCTAGTCTTGTCAAAAGTCAGCAAGATTCATTACATACTAAAGGTTTGTTTCCCGGGGTACTTGGGTGCTTTCCATGTGGGAGATGTAAAGTCAGTAAACATGTTCAAGACACAAAAACTTTTTCCTCTAATAAAGATAACTCTATGTCCTACCGTATTTTGTCCTTTGTCATCTGCAAAACTGACCATGTGATATACATGGTCACCTGCGGTTGTGATGACAGATATATAGGATTAACAACCAGACCATTAAAAAAATCAGAATGCTTGAGCACATGAGAAACATCTCCAACATGGATAATACACATCCGGTCTCCTATCATTTTAAGCTGTGTCAGAGGGGCAGTTTGACGAATTTCAGATGTATGATCATTTAATATGTTAAACCACACATTCGGTGAGGCGGTAGAGTTAAAACCCTTTATCAACGCGAGGCCTTCTGGATTTTTGCTTTGGATTAATGAATTCCAAAAAGTCTTAACACTGAATGGGATCTAAAGTACTTTCTGTGAATTTTATAATTTATGCTATATGTTCTTTCCAGGCAACATATTTGAGAAATATATGGATTAGCAGCTATTTTTTCAAATAAGGTTCAATATGAGCGTTTTCAATATAGCCTATAGACATTTCCCCTTTTTAGGGATGGTCTACAGTATATGGCTGTTTTAGATTGTATATACATCTACTTTTGATGATACACATAGGGGCCAGGTCGGGCTCTATATCCATATTACATTACTCCTTGGATACGACATAATATTGGTTTTAATATAAGTCAATGGTTATCATTTATATGGTCTATATTGATTGATTAAATCAAATCATTGTGTCTGATTTGTTATGCTTGATATACTCCTATTAGCAGTGTTCGACAAACCTATACTTTGCTCGCCCCGGGCGAGTGGATTTAACCCCCGGGCGAGTAAATATTGGCCCAAGCAGCACACGTTTGGTACTAGGTGGCAAGTAGATTTTTTGGTGATTTGTCAACCACTGCCTATTAGACACTAGACCATTTATATATAAGAGAGAGAACTAAAGCACTTATATTGTTCCCTTATTTATTTTTGTCTTATAAGATATACTGAAATATTGTTATAAAATGTTATCAATAATTTTCTTTAAACCAGGATACCATTGCAAGGTTGTATTTGTATCAATGAGTTTATGTTTAATGATAGATAGGGAGTGACAGTATTGGCCCCAGTTCCCAATTACTCTGTTTTTTGTTATCTTGATTACCTTTAGGTGTTACACACCAATTAGATTATGGACAGGGAGGTTTATATAGTACCTCCCTCCTCCCCCCCCCCCCCCGTCTCTATACTATACTCCTTGAGAAAGAACACTAGCTGTTCGAAACGCGTGGGAGGTGGTTTTTCTTGTTCTGTCTATGGACCGTATCTGTTTTTATGTAGTTCAATAAAAGTTGTTTACTTTTACCTACTGGTGAGTACTGTACCATTAAGGAGCGGCTGCCTTTTTTGATCCTCTACATTCTTGCGGTCACACAGCCTGATGGGAATCCGACCTCTCTGTAAGAACCCAGCTTCTTATACCTTGCTTAACCCCTTGGTTTTTCTCCCCTCTCCCTGCATCTATACTTATATGTACCGGACATTGCTATGATCAATTTAAAAGACTGTTATTTGATTTCACTTACCTTTTTGCTTCTGGAGCTGATATTCGTTTTTTTGCTCTGAGGTTAAAAGGGAGCCCAGAGCACAGATCCGTATGTAGGTTATCATGGCAACCGCAGAAACTAGAGATTAACCCTTTTGGTTCTCCCAAGATATAGCCACCACATCATGGGGTCTGGCACTCCAGGGGCCCCTTGACATAGTGGCTATGTCATGCTCTCAGAGGGCTTCTTTTCTAGGGCACATACAGTCCTGCGCTACAGAAGTGATCTGTAGTGCAGGGAAATTGAAGAGGAGGGTTCCACTTTTGGTTCAGGGTTAAGGTATGCCACAATCACGTGAGCGGTCATGCAATGGCAGTTTGCAAGAAAGGTAGGGCCGCTGACAGATTTCCCGGGGCCCAGGACTACAATGTCTGCGCCCCCCCCCCCTCCAGCCATGTCGGTGGTATTGTGCGCGCCCCCCATTTCACACATCACGAGCCCCCTCTATTTCCCCATCTTCCCATGTCTTTCACCCCTCAGTCTCCGCCTTGCATGAATTTATCTCCCCTGCACCTCACTCCCTCTTTTCCTCACTCCCTTTCTCCTCCCTACCTTCCAATTACCCCACTCACTCAATCCCCCCCCCCCAAATACATACCAACCCCCCCCCCAATACATATAAAAAGATCCCCCCAATACATATTTTTTAAAAAGTAGACTTACCTTGGGGATGGCCAGACCCGGTGGCTGTGGGGGTCCGGCAGCCAGTTCTGCAAGTTGACCCTGATCTCTGGCCAGGCCTGGCTGCCGATCGCGGCCGAGCCCCGGCGCTCCATCAGCTGCAGGCCTCCTCACTGTGTCCCACGCCGAGCTTCCAAAGTCAGTGCACACCAGAAGCAGAGGCCCAGCTTACTTCCAGCGTGCTGACATCAGGACGGGCCCGCCGCACGCTGCCAGAGGTAGGAAGCTCGGCGTGGGACACAGAGTGAGGAAGAGGCCTGCAGGCAGAGGATGGAGAACCGGGGACCGGCCGTTTGGGCAGCTGGGCCAGAAGTTGGGGCCAATTTGCAATGTCGGCCGCCGGGCCCCCTGCAGTCACGGGGGCCGGGACAATTGTACCTTTTGTCCCCCCATGTCGGCAGCCCTTAACTGTGGTACTGCTGCCCCTCCGGCACCCAAAGGGTTAAGACAATCATGACATTAAAAAAAAAAAACTCTTTTTTTTTTTTGTAAGATCAGGACTAAAACTCGAAGGCTGCTGCAGGGGGAGGTGGTGGGAGTTCTCATTGCGGCTGCAGGGGGAGGTGGTGGGAGTTCTCATTGCGGCTGCAGGGGGAGGTGGTGGGAGTTCTCATTGCGGCTGCAGGGGCTCAGCGGGTAAGCGCTGACCATGCCCTCGGCCTTACAGTTACAAACATGTTTAAAGTGGGAAACTACTAAAGTTTTGAAAGAACTTGAATATTAGGCTGATTTGAGAGACTGGTAAAGTGTTCCAGAAGAAGGGTGTTCAGTAAGAAAAGGAAGAGAGAACAGATTCTTTATTGAACCTTGGAAGCATAAGCAGGTTTCTGTTGGGGGATCACTTATGGTTTACCCCCGCTACAGCTTAGATATGTAAGGCCGAGTCCACGGTCCCTGCTGGCGTGCTGAGGCGCGCTGAGGCGCAGGGAAAACGGGTGCTTTCCCTGGCCTTGCGGTTGCTTACCGCAAGCGCTCTCAGCAGCCGTCAGGGGGCGGTCCGGGGGCGGTCCGGGGGCGGGCGCGTCACTGGCCGGGGGCGGGCCAGTGACGTCACGGAGCTGGTTCGCCCTCATTGGGCGAACCGCTCACGTGACCGGCCTGTCTCGCCGGCAAGCGGGGGAATTTTAAATTCCCCCAAGACCTGCGCTTCCGCAAGCGCGCGGAAGCGCAGGTGAGCCCCTACTAAAGCCGCTCTAATTGCGGCTGTAGGGGCTCAGTGCTGAGCGGGAGCGCGCCTCAGCGCGCTTCCGCCAGCAAGCACGTAACATGGCCGAGGCCTAACATAGGAAATGGTGCTGCAAAGGGCATATAACTTAGTACATGGTAGACAGACAGAGCCCCTATATATAGCACTCTGATCCAGTGTGAAATGGTGAGATTCTTAAAATAACTTTATTAAATGACAATGTCGTTAAGATACTGGGGTTTAAAACAATGATTAAATAATACCAAGTGATTCTTACTCTATGGATAAGTGTGTCCAATTGAGTGTGCAGTGGTATATATAAATGTCCAGTGTTAGGATAAATCACTGGCCCTAGCAATCCTCTATAGAGTGGGTTAGCTAGGGTTCTTGATGGAAGTAACGGCAGTTTGAGCCACAGATGTAGTGCCCCTGTAATTTAATACTAGTAGGTGCACTCGTGAGTGGGACCTGTACTATGCTGTATGTATACTGCAGCTGATAGTATATTATAGATTCGTTGTAACAGATCTAGGTCTAAGTGCACCTAATGTGTTGTTAATTGCACTCACTTATGTTATAGAATATGTAATTTTTGCTGTGTGGTGCTTAACACATGTATATATATTCCAGGTATATGATGGTCTAGCTGGAGTAAATACTAGTATTACTAGATATATTACAGGTGAATATAGTGGCACTGCTGTAACTACTGTATAAGCTTATACTGAGTTATCAGCTGAGTACTGCTCCTGGTAGGGTTTATATTCCGGTCAACTTGAAGAACCTTCCCCTAATAGGGTATGTACTTTACATGTGTGGTGGTGATCTGGCACTTGAGGTGTTAATACCTGTGTTGGGTGCCGTTTTGCTCTATGTATGACCCCCTTGAGCTGATTGCTGTAGTGGGGGGTTAGCATTCAGGCTTCCTATATTGAAATGGTATTGTATTGCCAGTATTACTATGTGCCGTTGCTGTGTGGTGACTTATAAGATCATTGGATCTTATTTTGGTCCATTACTGTGCACGGGCTGAGATACACTGACTTTCTAAGTCTGACTGAGTCAGTGTACATGAACTCCGCCTCCGCGCGTGCACGTGGTTACGTGTTCGCCGACGCGCGCGTTTCGCGAGTGCTTTGTCAAGGCTAGGTAATCAACAAGCTGATTACCTAGCCTTGACAAAGCACTCGCGAAACGCGCGCGTCGGCGAACACGTGACCACGTGCACGCGCGGAGGCGGAGTTCATGTACACTGACTCAGTCAGACTTAGAAAGTCAGTGTATCTCAGCCCGTGCACAGTAATGGACCAAAATAAGATCCAATGATCTTATAAGTCACCACACAGCAACGGCACATAGTAATACTGGCAATACAATACCATTTCAATATAGGAAGCCTGAATGCTAACCCCCCACTACAGCAATCAGCTCAAGGGGGTCATACATAGAGCAAAACGGCACCCAACACAGGTATTAACACCTCAAGTGCCAGATCACCACCACACATGTAAAGTACATACCCTATTAGGGGAAGGTTCTTCAAGTTGACCGGAATATAAACCCTACCAGGAGCAGTACTCAGCTGATAACTCAGTATAAGCTTATACAGTAGTTACAGCAGTGCCACTATATTCACCTGTAATATATCTAGTAATACTAGTATTTACTCCAGCTAGACCATCATATACCTGGAATATATATACATGTGTTAAGCACCACACAGCAAAAATTACATATTCTATAACATAAGTGAGTGCAATTAACAACACATTAGGTGCACTTAGACCTAGATCTGTTACAACGAATCTATAATATACTATCAGCTGCAGTATACATACAGCATAGTACAGGTCCCACTCACGAGTGCACCTACTAGTATTAAATTACAGGGGCACTACATCTGTGGCTCAAACTGCCGTTACTTCCATCAAGAACCCTAGCTAACCCACTCTATAGAGGATTGCTAGGGCCAGTGATTTATCCTAACACTGGACATTTATATATACCACTGCACACTCAATTGGACACACTTATCCATAGAGTAAGAATCACTTGGTATTATTTAATCATTGTTTTAAACCCCAGTATCTTAACGACATTATCATTTAATAAAGTTATTTTAAGAATCTCACCATTTCACACTGGATCAGAGTGCTATATATAGGGGCTCTGTCTGTCTACCATGTACTTCTGTTGGGGGATCTAAGGAGATAAGTGCGGTGTACGGTAGGGATGAGAAAGCCTGTTCAGATAATTGGGTAACTTTTTCCAGAAAGTATTTCAAGACAGGAAAGATATACGTTGCATCTTGACTCAAGGAGGTAGCCAGCCTTGTCCAATTTACATATCACAATGGGGGGTGTTGAAGTTACATAATGAGACAAAACTGCATATGGAGTTGTAAAGAATGCAAACTTGGGCTGAAGAGAATTTGGGGTTCTGTACCATACACTATATCCCCATAATCCATCATTGGCATTAACATCTGCTGTGCAATGTGCTTTGTGACCAAAGGGTTTAGGCAGGATTTATTTATATAAAGTACACCCAATTTGAGATAGATTTTGGATGACTGTTTGTCAATATGCAAACCACGTGTTAGATGGGAGTCTAGCCACATACCGAAATATTGAAAATGAGTAATTGAGCCTAGATTAGTGTTAGAGCAGGTTTTGGTCAATAGCTCTGTAATGGGAAGCTAGGGAAATGTAGCCTAAGGCTGCGCTTACAGTGCCGGCGACAGCAAAATAAATGCATTGCCGCCGTCGCGTGCGCTTATAGTAAGCACAGCGCAACAGATTGGTCGCCATCGCTGGAAGTCATCTCTATTTGATTTTCCAGCGACCGTCGAATCGCCGGCACTATAAGCGTAGCCTTAGGCCTCGTCCTCACTGCACGCGCTACGGTGTGCGCGGCGTCCACAAGATATGGCCCTCTGTGGGGCCGGCCCCAGTCCCTACCTGCGCGCACCTGCAGAAAGCGTGATGCGCAACCACTTTTCAAGAGACAAGATTTTTGTCTTTTGGAGCGGCGGCCACGTCATGGCGGCGGTTCAGCCAATGAGGTCAAACCAGCTGCGTGATGTCATGGCCACACACCCCACCACGCCCCTGCCATGAGTGATCTGAAGTCCTTCAGATCACTCAGGTGGAGGGAATGAACGCTGCCAGGCACGCCGTCGCGCTCACAGGGGCCGTAGCCCAAGTCATTTTTATCAGTGTTTAAAAAGTTTGTTTTGGAGTGATCCCGTTTTTGGCTTTTGAAAAAACAGATTGCAGAACATCCTTAAGAGCAGAGAGGCTGGGGCTGCATCCATACAGAATAGTATAAATCTACATATATACAGTATGCAGAGAATCTGACTTACAAACTGTGAGCAGGTCATTTATAAAGACAGAGAAAAGTAAGGGTCCCAGAACAAAGTCTTAGTTGACCCCACAGGTAATAGCCAAGTGGTTTGAGTTGGAGCCGGATACAGACACAGTGAAATCTTCCCGATAAAGAAGGTAAGCTCACTGTTTTTAATCAAAGAAGAAATACTGTCAAGAACATTAGACAGAAGATAGGGGTTGTAGTTGGGCCCCAGGGGCCAGTAGATGCCAACAATAATAGGCTTAGAAAAGGGAAGCAAATTTTGCCATCTGAATTTTTAGACAAGGATGGGCTACAGCGGTTATTTAAACTTGGGCCTTAAGTTTATGCCAATAAAACCATTTCCAAGTGAAAAATGCACGTACACTCGTGTACAGCCCTATAAACAGTTGATTATAAGTGGGAGTACTACATATGCCACTAAAGAATTTCTAGAGAACGCGCAAATGCTCATTAAAAAAAGCTTCAAATAAAAATGTATAGTTTAAAACCGTGTGTGTGTGTGTGTGTGTGTGTTTGAGAAATTCTGTACGTTTCCAAATGGCGCAAAATTTGCTAATTTATTGTTGTGAAAAGTTTTGCTAATTTGGACAGTTGAGAGGGTAAGAGGATAACTGGGAGTTTTTAATCATTTTAATATATTTTTTTATATTAAAAATAATCTATTTATCCCCAGGTATCGCTCCACGTGAAACATAACTGACTATTTGGAGGTGTATTCAACCATTTCACTAGAACTTTTTGGCTAAAGATTTTGATTAAAATTGAGATCGATTTAAATTTAAGTAAAAAATAAATAAAACGAATGACTAATTTGGGTAAGTTTGCACACATCTCTATTTATAACTGCATCTAGCATTATAGAAATTAAATAAGTAGTACCAGAAGGATCCGTTTTAGGTAGTCCTGCTGCCAACAGAATGTGATCGATATCAGAAAAGGACTTATAGGAATATGTGCTTGTTTGCACCTCCTCAATACCCGCTGTGGAATTGGTTATTTTGTTATCCAGATATTTAGACAATGTATGCCATTCATCTGTTGGTGGTGATACATAGGTCAGCGAGAGCTTTACAGATTCAATGGCCTGTTGCACATCACCCAATTGTTTAATGGAGAAGGTATAGCTCTGTGGCATCTCACCAAAACTGGCTAAATATGAAAAAGGCTGTGTGCTCAAGAGCTAAGTATTTTGGGTGCCATCTTCAGGTTATATTGCTTCTGTACTAGAACTCCTTATCCATAATTCAAACAGTGGAGTTGTTTTTTTGAGGGAATCTCCAAGTTTAGATTCATCAGAAGGTATAGTGTGGGCATACACCCACTCTTGGTAAAAATGTTTTTTCTTACCCTGGAGAACGTTTGCATGTTTGGTAGAATCTGCTAACTCATCTTGAAATAAACTCTGGTTTTCTGGAACCATCTGACTGAACTGCTCCTTAAGGTCATGGACACTCTCTTGAAGTGTGGGGTTGACAAATAATGCAGCAGCATATTGAAAATCAGTTGTACGTGTGGGCAGTAGTTGTAAATCGATATTGGAAAATGACACATTTGTGCTCATAAGAGAAAGGTTCCTTTGTAGTCTTTCAGTGGTAGCTATGACCACCCTGTCGTCTTTCTCAGTGCTCTTCAAGCTGTGCAGTAGAGGGTTGAAACTATATATAGTTGTAGCTTTAGATGGGAGGACATGAAATTCAGGAGAGATGTTGCTAGTATAATTCACTTCAAAACTCCTCGTTTCTTCCAATTTAAAGGATGTCAGGTAACTAGCAATACCTAGATCATTGCTGAGTAACTTCGTCTTGGATAATGTGGTTGAAGGCAAAGTACTAATGTTACTTGTTGATGTAAAATGTTCAATGCTTGCTGTAGACTCTAGAAGAAAGGAATGGGCAGCAGATTGTTGTATTGGGTTTTTTAACATGTCTTTAGACACAAGTGACTGATCACTTGTGTACAGTGGCCTCTCTGTCCACAGCAATGTTGCTGCTTTTGTGAACTCTGGATACATCAAAGGCTCAACAGCATTGGCAGTATTCAAATGTGATGGTTCAGAAAGCCAATGAGAGGGAATTATTTGAAAGCTCCACATTGGTGTTGAAATAGTCTCTTCTTGCCCTGTGCTACTTGATCGCAGATACCCGGAAGTAAAGATTTGAGTGTACACCTCGCGCACTTGACCTCTTCCATATGAATGGGAGGTCGTTTGCTCCTGAAAATCAGGAACGTAATGGTCTGATGACAAAAATGGCATGAAAGTACTTTCAACATGGTCTGTCAAATAACTTTCCAGGGTGACTTGAATTGACATATCCACCTGTGTATAGGGTGCTGAAGTGTGTTGGTGAGCATCACTTGACGTGTGTAGCCCTGTATAATTATGGACTCTTGAAAGCTCTTCTCTGCTGGTGCTAGATATACTGCTGGCATAATTCCATTCTTTGAACATGGATGGTTTCAGAAATACAGAAGAAGAAATGGGAGAAGACTCTTCAGTCGTTTGATTCAATGCTACAGGCAAAGACACTGCTGAAAGTGGCATGGAACTGCTTATGCTCATTGACTCCTTCAGTTTTTTGGAACTCTCTGTCCACAGTAATGTTGCTGCTTTTGTGAACTCTGGATACATCAAAGGCTCAACAGCATGGACAGTATTCAAATGTGGTGTTCCAGAGAGCCAATGAGAGGGAATTATTTGAAAGCTCCACATTGGTGTTGAAATAGTCTCTTCTTGCCCTGTGCTACTTGATCGCAGATACCCAGAAGTCAAGATTTGAGTGTACACCTCGCGCACTTGACCTCTTCCATATGAATGGGAGGTTGTTTGCTCCTGAAAATCAGGATCGGAATGGTCTGATGACAAAAATGGCATGAATGTACTTTCAACATGGTCTGTCAAATAACTTTCCAGGGTGACTTGAATTGACATATCCACCTGTGTATAGGGTGCTGAAGTGTGTTGGTGAGCATCACTTGACGTGGGTAGCCCTGTATAATTATGGACTCTTGAAAGCTCTTCTCTGCTGGTGCTAGATATACTGCTGGCATAATTCCATTCTTTGAACATGGATGGTTTCAGAAATTCAGAAGAAGAAATGGGAGAAGACTCTTCAGTCGTTTGATTCAATGCTACAGGCAAAGACACTGCTGAAAGTGGCATGGAACTGCTTATGCTCATTGACTCCTTCAGTTTTTTGGAACTCTCTGTCCATAGTAATGTTGCTGCTTTTGTGAACTCTGGATACATCAAAGGCTCAACAGCATGGACAGTATTCAAATGTGGTGTTTCAGAGAGCCAATGAGAGGGAATTATTTGAAAGCTCCACATTGGTGTTGAAATAGTCTCTTCTTGCCCTGTGCTACTTGATCGCAGATACCCAGAAGTCAAGATTTGAGTGTACACCTCGCGCACTTGACCTCTTCCATATGAATGGGAGGTTGTTTGCTCCTGAAAATCAGGATCGGAATGGTCTGATGACAAAAATGGCATGAATGTACTTTCAACATGGTCTGTCAAATAACTTTCCAGGGTGACTTGAATTGACATATCCACCTGTATACAGGGTGCTGAAGTGTGTTGGTGAGCATCACTTGACGTGTGTAGCCCTGTATAATTATGGACTCTTGAAAGCTCTTCTCTGCTGGTGCTAGATATACTGCTGGCATAATTCCATTCTTTGAACATGGATGGTTTCAGAAATACAGAAGAAGAAATTGGAGAAGACTCTTCAGTCGTTTGATTCAATGCTACAGGCAAAGACACTGCTGAAAGTGGCATGGAACTGCTTATGCTCATTGGCTCCTTCAGTGTTTTGGAATACCCTAAACATTTCTGAGGCTCAGGGATTAGTCCAGTGGTATTGTCCTCAAAAATATAATATTTTCCTTCAAAATATTTACTTGAACTGATACGAGAAAAACTGCGCCAGAGAAATACAATATGGAGAGCCAGGGCCTGAGTAGCAAAAACATGAGTATTCTGGTTCCAGCAAGCATATGCCACTGTGTTCTCTACGGTGGATGATACTCCCTCAAATATGATTTCATCATTATTCTCATCACAGTTCACATTTGCTGTGAACCCCTTAATATAAACAACTATGTGTTTACTTGAACCAGCCCAAACAGTCCAGTTACACCAGATGTTGATATCTACATTTCCATGATACACTGGGGGGGAAAATATTCCGAAATCCTCTTTAAATAGGACGTGGCAACTTCTTGCAGGCACAAAAGCCAACATTGAAGACTGGGTAAAGTCTGAAAGACACAAGTACATTGGACATTATATTAAATATAACACTATACTGTATTCCGTTTAATACTGCTAAACAAACATGAGTAAATTAGTGAACATTAGTATTTTGGGTAAAATCACATTCATATCAGTAGTAGAACTTTGATATCAACTTTCAGTTTTTTCATCACTTAGGGAGGAACAAAGTTACCGTATGACTTATTCAAAGGCACACTGCACACAAAAATGATTAACTTAACACTATACCATGACAGGACTAATGTATACCTTAATGTAGCTATTGTAATGTAAAGAATAATTTAAGGGTTCCTATATAAAACAAGTTTTTTTTTTTCCATCATGAGGTTGAGAGAATGCACATGAAGCGGAGGCAACACCAATCTCTCGACGCGCACCCAATTTTTTCAGTGGTAAAGAGCATCAGTGTAATAAGGCAAAAATGGGGTGCTCGTCTTCTTCCAAGTCAAGAGTCGTCAACCTCTACCACCAGTAGTGGGGGTTAGGAGGACTCTTGCAGAGTTAGAGTATTACAGTTCTGCTCCTGCTTGATTCCTGACAACGTACAAACCAGTCAAGGTGTTTGATAGTACAATTTATAGGTATATTTAATATATATATATATATATATAAAAAAAAAAACATACACATACAACAAAACAACTTTTGTGGAATGTACAGATAAACAAGAATGGCATCTTGTCACCTGTGATACATTTCTATTGTGAATGACCAACTTTATACTTGAATATATTAAAGGTGAAGAAGGAAATAAGTCTAGAGACTTAGGGTAGATATAATACTTTGCACAGAATGAGCCTTATAATCTATCCTTACCTAATGTAAACCGGCTTTCACTTTCAAGTGCTTGCATTCCCTTTGAGGAAAAAGGAAGTTGTTAGCAGCTAATAAAGAAGAGTGGTGCCACACAAAATAGAAGTGTCTGCCGAAAGTAATGATTTATAACCTCATCATGGACTTCCAACACCTCTGTATTTTACATTGACATTGTTATTATTAATTAATTTTTTTAAACGCAACTACTGAAAATCAAGCAGCTTTACGCAGATAGAACCTTATTTACTGGTGATGGTTTGAGCCGCGAAAATAGTCTAAAAACAAATGTGCAATCAGCAGTTAAATTGCCAACACTGCATTTACATCATTTAAAACACGAGTGTATGCCTGTATGTAATCATACATACACACCACTACATTGGAAGCATCTATTGTCCAAACCACTAAACTCCATAGAAAATGTTCCTATAACAGGCACATTTCAGCAGTTAGACCACAATTCCCCAACACAGACCTATGGATGTCTCAGGTGTTCGTAAATATGACCCATAGCGTCCAAGGGGGAGATTATACTGCTTGAGCGATTGCATGGCGTGGCACGCACACGGCCCTCAAGCAATCTCCGCACATACTGGTTTAGGTGATGGGGTGGCGTGGTTAAGATGTCAAGGACCTGATTAACCATGATTGGCTAAACCGCCCACGTGACGCGGCCGTCGTTTGAAAAGACAATTTTTTTGTCGTGCCATCTGCGCACCTGCGCACCAGGGGCGGCCTCTAAGGGATTCTGCAATTTGTACTTGGCGCCTGCGTGCAATAGCCATCGCGCACAGTATCATCTCAGCGTAAGCAGTCTTCTGTCATATGACACCTTCCAGCACTCGGGGGAAGACACATTATGCAGATCAATGCAATCAATGGGGTCCAAAGGTGTCTTCCAGCGCTGGGAGGAGATTGCTTATAAACATGGGCCTATATAGTTAATATCCAATTACTCACAGTTTTATCCCCGGTCTCGTCATCGCCGTCTTCAAAACTCTCCTCGTGAAACTCTTTGTTCACGTGCCTTCCCAGCACAAAGGAAACGAAGAGCTGAGAAAGCACCAGCAATTGCATCTGTCTCATTGCCAAGATTTCTTTTGGTCTTCATCAAGAACTAAAAATAAACAAGAAAACTAAATTCACGAGCTGATGAATGGCAGAAGTGTTTTCTGCAGTTTGCAATCACTTGTTAAATGAGAGAAAGCCACCTATTTTTCCAACTTACGTAGATACATGGATGCATTTTTTAAATTCTATTTTTCTGCTATATTATAATCCGTTTAAGAAACATCAGGAAAACAAATGGTCAAAGTCAAGAATGTCTCTTTAAAAAAAAAATCCAAGTAACCCCTCTTTCAGTGTTTGTATGACAATGTGACTTGTATATGATTTGTTCAGACAGCCCCTTGCTGTGCCACACCTGCCAGGATACTGGGGGCACAGATCTATGGAACAAGCCACTTAAAACATAAAGCACATTCCTTTTGTCAGTCAGGCCAATGACCATCAGGGAAACATCCAGAAGCCAACACTTTCTAAAATGAACAGAAGATTCCCAAGATTTGGGGTAGATCCCAAGAGACAGGTCAAATATCCCATTGCAGTCTGTGTGTGAGTGTGGTTGCAGGGAGAGTCTGTTTGTTCTGTATTTATCACTATATGGATGTATGCAGAAATCTATGAGGGCATGCATGTGCAAATTTATGTGGGACACACACACACACACACACACACACACACACACACACACACACGTGTTATGGCACAAAAAAAAAAAAAGCGTTGTTCAACAGCGGTTTCTAGAAACCAAAAAAACTGCCTTATAATACAGTATGACCCTACAATCCGCTTTCCCCTAAAAGGAGCAATCATACCTACACTACTTTATTGCTGGGTTTTAAGTGGCTGTCCAATAGGATAGCCTCAGTGCATTACATTGCAGATAACTATTGACCCAGCTGACACATGAGATATATGGTTTGCCCTGGAGTTGAAAATAACTGGCGGGTTAAAAAACAAAACAAAATAAAAAACACACACTTACAGCCGTATTTGCTGCATGACAATTTGAATATGCAAATTTCGCTTGCTTTGTGAACTTCCCTACTGCCGAGTTTTTTTACAAACCCCTAACTTTCTCAATGCATTCAAAAGGTGTATTTTATTGTAGGATTTATAGCCCAGTTAGGCTTGTAGGCTACATTTAAAGAGCTTACAGTATAAACATTAAATGAGAATTGCTTTAAAAAACAAACAAACAAACAAAAAAAAAACTATTCTATAGCCGAGTGTTACAGTACATAAGTGGCATTTAGTTTCACATAACATCAGCACAATCTGCTTGTGGGGCCTGCAATGGATCACATGATGCAATACAGGCAGTGCATCCCTAGAAGAGGGATACATTTCATTTACAGTATGCAGACTTGGTTTGCATAACACCAGCCAGACCACACATTCTGTGACAAGTTTACACTCATGTGTTACAAGCTGCACTATAATAAAAACAATCGTAATACAACAGTTCTAGACCTGTATTTTTATATGCAAGCATGTGACAATGCATCATTCTACAGTTTTACCCATCTGGCAATCGTTTGGTGCTCCTGTAATAAATCTATAGCAATCCTGATTGTGTGACTAACATAATGGCGCCTACTAACTGTGTGGGTGCAGTCTGTGAAATGCTGCAGCTGATAGTGTATATTACTATGTGTAACACATTATTGTTACAGCTCTCAGAAGAAGAGACAGTTTGCGATTTGGAACACAACAACAGATCTGTTTGTGATACTTTGTTGCCAAAGCACAGAGCTCAAAAAAAGTTTGTGAGAACCTGTTTGAAATAAGAAAGTGGATATGACTTGCTAAATGGTTGCTGTAACAACCAAATTGATTAGTGATACATTAAAAATAAAATAAATTCAAAATAGCATTAGGAGTAAAAAAAATAATTTAAAAAAAAGCAGACTATTTAATACTACAAAAAAAAAGTAGGATTTTCCAGGCTTTTGTGCTTTAAAATCCACAACATCTTTTCCTCTTTTCTAATAAACAATAAAATAAGCATTTGATACTTGCTGCATAAGGCGCAAGCAGCGGTCATTTTAGAAGTGGTGAAAAACATACATATGTTATAAGTAGATACGACAGAAGTGCTGCAGCATAAAATGACCTACAAAAAAAAAAAAGTGTCTGTTTTGCACTGCTGATCCTTCCAGAGGGAAAGGGGTTACAGTTGAATGTAGCACATTAAGAAAAATGGTTTCAGATGCAAGATTCCAGGAAATCTATTGATCTTCCATGGACTTGAGCCAAAAAAAAAAAAAAAATATCAGATACTGTATGTTTGCGGTACGATTAGTATCTTTATGATAAACAGAGACCATGATAAAAAAAACAAAACAATGTAGCTGCAATTGCTTTCCAAAATAAGATCAAGGATTGAAATCTATGTGTAATTATAAAAGAGACTTGCCTGGCATATCACATACAGTGTATCCTCAGTCACCCTCATACTAATTTGTGGATATTTCAACATACTTACCAATGTCCCTGCAGCAAATATTGTGGCAAAATAATTAGCATCAAATGGACTATGGACAAACATTCCCATTGAAACACATAGGATTTTCTTAAGCTTGTTCGGTATTTTTGCTCCAGTTTTGCAGCCGGGAAACTTGTATGTATATATGTTTGTGTGTGTGTGTATATATATACTGTATATATATACACATACACGTACGTGTGTGTGTGTGTGTGTGTGTGTGTGTGTGTGTGTGTGTGTGTGTGTGTGTGTGTGTGTGTGTGTGTGTGTGTGTGTGTGTGTGTGTGTGTGTGTACACACACCCTCTGAGAGATAGAATTTATATATTGATTGCTCACACTCATTGTCAGGAATACGTACAAAAAATGACAAACTCCCCACATTTTCTCTGGCTCCTTGTGGCTGATGGGCGCTCTGCTAAGATCATTGTAACTGCAGAAAAGCCAATTAACTATCCCACCTGATCAATCTGCCTCCACGTATTAACCCCTTTATTGCCAGAGGGGGCCCATCAATGCATTACTTATTAATAAAAAATGTTTAAAAGCCAGGGGATATCTTTTTTTTTGTGCTTCTTTTTTTGCACCTGACAAATATCCACCTTTAACATTTGCTGTGCTCATAGTTCTCAGTAATGACACAGCAAATGCTGAACTATTTGCAAGAAATAGAAATTTGTCCGGTATTGATCAGGCTGATCATGTATCCTGATGTTACCTGATCATGTTTCCTGATGTTACCTCAGCTGCTAATTTACTTATTACATTAAAATCAGGGATTGCTCACAACCTCAGCCCTTTTACCTGGAAGTGATGTGACCTTAATATGTGGGTGCTTACTTTGCCACTAAACTACTGTATCAGCTGCTTAAAACTGATAGTGTCGAAAGGGGAGGAACTAGTGCCACTCCCTTTTGAAACAAGACTTTCACTCTTGGAGGAACCTGCTGTGTATTCTGGAAGCAGTTGGGTTATTAGGAAGAGGTGCTGATGTCTTCAGAGCAGTGGAGGCCACTTCTGCCCTGAAAGTGTGGTCTGGTTCCAGGTTAGCAGGGAAAAAGCACAGTCCTAATTTGGTTGTATCTACCATAAAGATTTTCTTTTGAAGTTAATACAAGATGTTACATAGAGAAATTTGCAAAAACCCGGCCTGGTTATCTGGAGACAGATGGTGGACTTTTACTATATAATATGTAAAAGCATATTTTTACCGTAATAGAAAGAGGAGGTCCTGTGGGACTGAACTATTTGGGGATTTTGGGGATTTACATGCAAATGAGCAATGCTTGTTGTCACTTTTTGCTTCTTGAACATGGATCACTGAGCTTATGCCTGCTGTGTTTCACAGCTTTTTCAGCACAGCCTGGGTTAATGTCTTGATTGATATTTAACACACAGTAAAATTGTTGTTTCCCCTTTTGAGTTTGAGTAATTATTATGGTGGGTGTTTTACTATTTAAGAACAAATCATTTTCCCTTTTTTTTTTTTTTTTTTGACAATTCCGCAGTCACTCTAAATTCTAAGGGGTTCTGCACATGAAGTGTTCACTTTTGCACGTGAAAATCCCAGAATCTAAATACTCAAACCTGTAGTTTCCGTTACAAACTAAAATGAGTTAAGTTAATTTTGAGGGTTGTGGTTTCACTTTTCAGTGTTTTCTGTCATTAGTAGAAAAAAGTAAACAAAATGTAAAGTGTGATTGAAAACGTACATTTAAATTTTTTTTTTTTTTTTAATCAAGTAAAATAAATATTTTTTTAACATCCATTAAAATCCTAATTTTGGGATCTGTTTAGCAAAGTCACGGGAACAAAAACACGGTACCAAATTTTACTTATGTCAAATATTCCCATTCAAAGCAATAGGATTTTCTTCTTTGATAAATCTCCTTCTGCCCATTTTGCCAGCCGAGAGACTTTTTAATAAATAATATCTCGGGTCGGACTATTGCCTGCTTTTTACAGCAGTGCCACTCCATTTCTAGTGGTTATCTCCTAAAGTCTCATAGTTGCAAAACAAGTTCAAAAGCGTTAATTGTCAAAGAAAAAAACCCCTAAAAGATGGCAATTTATCACAGTCTCCCAGCGGTATTATTGGGGCAAAAATAATGCACCAGATTTATCAAAGAAAAAATCCTATTGATTTAATTAAGACCGTTTTTCTTTGATACATTTGGTGCTGTTTTTGCACCAGTTTTGCCCTTAATTTGTGGCCAGGGTACTTTAGTAAATATCCCACTTATTCTGTACCCAGATCCAGAAAAGGGCGTTTAAGCTTTAAAATGCATTGGCTCTCATATGAATAGGAGTAAAGGTATTAAAACATAGCACTATTGTGTGGGTATGGGCCTTAAAATGTCCTAAACCATTGTGTAAACTTTTTGGGGAGGAAAAACTAATGTCAAAACACTGCACTAAGTAAACATGCACCTCTTAACAAGAATTCTATACCTTTTCCATACGCTCCCCATACCTCTGGGCACCGTACAACACCTGCAAACCCACATAAAATCTTTTAAATGGAATTAAAAATCTCCCTGTGTAAATAAAACAATTCTATATGTCTAGAACAGGGATGCGTGACATTTTTTTTTTGGGGTGGGGGGCAGCACTTTTAGAGGCCCCGTGCTCTTCCCCACAACATTCAAATTAAATGCCGGGGGAACACACAAGGCCTCTGTATATCTCTTACCTTGTCTCCAGCGGCTTCTAGCCACGCATCGCCATGACGCCGGGGAGTCAAATGATGGTGCGGGGTCATACAGCAACTTGGCGTTGTGACATGATGTCAAATGATGACGCCGGAGAAAAGGTAAAGGGGGGATGGGAGTGTAGACAGGGGGGTGCAAAGAAAAAAGTTTCGCACCCCTGGTCTAGAACATCTGTAAGCCAGGCATTACCATGCCTTCTATTATACTAAAAATCAGCACAATTCAGCCGAATCCTAGCCTGGCACTCAAGCACCACTTCTAAAAGATGCATAGAGCTGGAAGCAGGTCCGTTGGCACCATTGGACCTTAAAGCTGCAGTTCAGTTAATATCCTGCATGTGTGTTTTTTTAATAAATCAGTTCTGTAGTAAGAAAAAATACTTTTAGCATTTTCTGTTTTTAAAAAAACAACTTTGAAAGACCAATTTTTTTGTATTCTATTTTAACAGCCATTTGCTAAGGCACCGCCCCTTCATGTCCTGTCACAAGCTCTGGCACACCCCTTTGTGAGCCCTGCCCTCCCTCTTGCACATGTCAGTGCAGGAGTGCTCATGAATATTCATGAGCTTCCACTGAGTGACAGAAACAGAGGAAATACATTCTTCATATTTAAAGATGTCGCCAAACTTTGCTGATCAATAGACAGAGAACAAATTGACCAGCAGCTATGCAGTTCTTTAGGTAAGTAAAGATTGCCCACATGAAACTATTGAAGTAAAAAAAAAAACTATACATTTTTTTTTTTTTAAAAAGCCTGAACTGCAGCTTTAACCTCCATATTCTCCAACAGAGAATTCTATTTTAATTGTATGTCATTCTTAATTCTTGACACAAGGTGTCTCCCTCCAACTTCAGGTTACCATAAAAATACAGCACAAAGAGAGCACAGACCAGACTTGGAATGTTGGACATGAAACCTGGACATGAAAATGTTATTGAATATTTCTTAATTCGTCAAGTTCTGATCATGCTTAATTCATTCATTGGGTCAACATGGTTCCCAGCAATGTCATTAGAGATGTACAAAACGGTTCCAAATACATTTGTGGAATTTTATGTTTTATAGGAAAAACAAAAAATTATTGACTGAATTTGATTTCGCTTTGAAACGTTTCGCAGAGCCTCAAAGCCATATAAGTAAGCTTTCAGCGAATTATCATGACCGTGAGTGAAACATAGTGTTTTTTGTGCCCATGGCCGCAGAAAGCTTTCCCGGGGGCACAGGACTACAGTTTCCACAAGGACCGAGGGCCGCCGAGAGGGGAGGATAGCCGGGGCCGGTGTCCCGGGCCCGCTGGCTGGGGGGGCGGCCGGTGCTGCAAATTTCCCCCGACCTCTGGCCAGGCCCTGCGGCCGTGCCCGGCTCTCAGCTGCCTGCAGGACCTTTCCTCTCTCTGTCCCACACGGCCGAGCTTCCACTGCCAGCGTGCGACGGGGCTCTCTGATGTCAGCGTGCGGGAAGTAAGCCTATCCCTGCTTCCGGCGTGCTGTGCGCTGACGTCAGAGTCCCAGCGCGGGCCTGGCCAGAGGTCGAGGGAAACTTGCAGCGCCGGCCAGCTGGGCCTCCCCCCAGCCAGCGGACCCCCAAGACACCGGGCCCGGCCTGACCCAAGGTAAGTCTGTATTTTTATATGTATTGGGGGGCTTGGGGGTATTTTTTATATGGGTTGGGGTATTTTTTTTTATATATATTGGGAGGGGTTGTTTTTTTTATATGTATTTTTTTTGTGGATTGGGATCTTTTTTAGATGTATTGTTTTGTATGTATGCATCTATATGTACATTTGTATGTATGTGGGGGGTATATGTATTTTTTTTTAATATGTATATGGGTTTGTTGTATGTATTTGGGGGAGGATTTTTTTTGTATGTATTTGGGGTTGGGGAGTTTTTTGGTATATATTTTATGGGGGGAATTGTGTGACGGGGGAGGGAATGAGTGAGCGTTGGGTAATTGACAGAGGGAGAGGAGAGTGGGGGTGTGAGGAAAAGAGGGAGTAAGAGTGAGACGCGGGGAGAGAAATACATGTGAGGCGGGGGTCAGGGATTTAGTGAGCATGGGGTAATTGATGGAGGGGAGTAGAGTGAGAGACAGAAATATATGGGAAGAGGGAGGGAAATAAACGGGGCTCGCGAGATGTGACATGGGGCTCGCAACACTGCCGGCAGGGGGGGCCCGGTCAGAACTGTAGTCCTGGGCCCCGGAAAACTGTCGTCTGCCCTGCTAGGGCCCCACCCCCAGTGTCGGCAGCCTGTCTCCCACACCCCCACTTCTCAGCTCTCTCTCCCACCTCTCTTCCATGCCCCCATCTCTCTCTTACAGCTCTCTCTCCCACTCCCCCACCTCTCTCCCACGCCCCCACCTCTCTCCCCCTGCTCTCTCTCTCTCCCATGCCCCCACCTTTCTCCCTCAGCTCTCTCCCATGCCCCAACCTCTCCTAGCTCTCTCTCCCACGCCCCCACCTCTCGCTCTCCCACGCCCCCACCTCTCGCTCTCCCACGCCCCCACCTCTCGCTCTCCCACGCCCCTACCTCTTTCTCTCCCACGCCCCTACCTCTTTCTCTCCCACGCCCCCACCTCTCTCTCTCCCACGCCCCCACCTCTCTCTCTCCCACGCCCCCACCTCTCTCTCTCCCACGCCCTTCTCTCTCCCACGCCCCACCCCTCTCTCTCTCTCTCTCCCACGCCCCCACCTCTCTCTCTCTCCCACGCCCCCACCTCTCTCTCTCTCCCACGCCCCCACCTCTTTCTCTCTCTCTCCCATGCCCCCACCTCTCTCTCTCTCTCTCTCCCACGCCCCCACCTCTCTCTCCCACGCCCCCACCTCTCTCTCTCTCCCATGCCCCCACCTCTCTCTCTCTCTCTCTCCCACGCCCCCACCTCTCTCTCTCTCTCTCTCTCCCATGCCCCTACCTCTCTCTCTCTCTCTCTCTCTCTCTCTCTCTCTCTCTCTCTCTCTCCCACGCCCCCACCTCTCTCTCTCCCACGCCCCCACCTCTCTCTCTCTCCCACGCCCCCACCTCTCTCTCTCTCTCTCTCTCTCCCACGCCCCCACCTCTCACTCTCTCTCTCTCTCTCTCTCTCTCTCTCTCTCTCTCTCTCCCACGCCCCCACCTCTTACTCTCTCTCTCCCACACCCCCACCTCTCACTCTCTCTCTCCCTCTCTCTCCCACGCCCCCACCTCTCTCTCTCTCCCACACCCCCACCTCGCTCTCTCTCCCACGCCCCCACCTCTCTCTCTCTCCCATGCCCCCACCTCTCTCTCTCTCTCCCATGCCCCCACCTCTCTCTCTCTCTCCCACGCCCCCACCTCTCTCTCTCTCTCCCATGCCCCCACCTCTCTCTGTCTCTCTCTCTCCCATGCCCCACCTCCCTCTCTCTCTCTCCCATGCCCCCACCTCTCTCTCTCTCTCTCTCTCTCTCTCTCTCTCTCTCTCTCTCTCTCTCTCTCTCTCTCTCTCTCTCTCTCTCTCTCTCTCTCTCTCTCTCTCTCTCTCTCTCTCTCTCTCCCAAGCCCCCACCTCTCTCTCTCTCCCATGCCCCCACCTCTCTCTCTCTCTCTCTCTCTTTCCCACGCCCCCACCTCTCTCTCTTTCTCTCTCTCCCACGCCCCACCTCTCTCTTTCTCTCTCTCCCACGCCCCCACCTCTCTCTTTCTCTCTCTCTCTCTCTCTCCTACGCCCCCACCTCTCTCTCTCTCTCCCACGCCCCCACCTCCCCCTCTCTCTCTCTCTCTCTCTCTCCCACGCCCCCACCTCTCCCTCTCTCTCTCTCCCATGCCCCCACCCCCACCTCTCTCTATCTATCTCCCACACCCCACCTCTCTCTCTCTCTCTCTCTCTCTCTCTCTCTCTCTCTCTCTCTCTCCCACGCCCCCACCTCTCTCTCTCTCTCTCTCTCCCACGCCCCCACCTCTCTCTCTCTCTCTCTCTCTCTCTCTCTCTCTCTCACGCCCCCATCCCTCTCTCTCTCTACTACGCCCCCTCTCCCACACCCCCACCTCTCTCTCTCCCACACCCTCACCCTTCTCTCTCTCCCTCATTCCCCTACCTTTCTATCCCCCACACACATGACCTCCACATCACACACTCCTCTATCTCCTAACGTGGAAGCCTCCAGTGCCGCTCTGATCAGCCTGTCCAACTTTCAGCGTGGGGCCTACACCGGAGGCTGCCACAGCAGCAGAGATAGGCTGCAGGGGGGTGACGCTGGGGCCCACAGTCAGATGTGGATGTTGGTCTGGCTGATGGCCCTGGCTATCCCCCTCTATCGATGGCCCTGTGTGTGTCCTATGTATAGTCTCTGCATTAAGCGAACCTAGCGATTTTACAGAAATTCGGAAATCAGCATATTAGATGAAATGGCAATGCACATTGGCATGCTTGGGGATACGCTTGCAAACTCTGACTCAACAGTGTCTGTTTTTGCCACCCAAAAGGACAACTTTTACATGGCTCGTGATCTTATACAAAGGTTATGTACATCTCAATGTCACCAAATGGCCAATTTCTTGCATGCGGACATCAGCACAAGTATCTGCCTCACAGGTCTATCTAGTACTCTCCCCCTTTCTTGTAAAGTTCAGTGTCTCTCCATCTCTTCTTAAAGTCCTGAGCCAGACCTGGTTTTTGGGGCAAACAATCAATAAACTATTCATCTCCAAGGTATGTGCTTTTACCTGTGTATTAGGTGCATTCCTAAAACTTAGTTGGCTGGTGCTGTTCTTCCCAGAGGAGATTTTGGAACCATTAGTATAGTTCTCAATCCCTTTTACCTTCCATCTCTGTAAAGTACACTGTTCCCATTATCCTTCTCCCCTGCCTACTTTAATTCATTGGCAGTGCCTCGTGCCAGACTAAATGCACATCTTGTTGGGTAACTCTGCCTTAAATTAACCTCTGAGACATATGTTTCCCAAAGAGAGGCAATTTAATCCAATAAAGCTAGTACCATACACAAGCGAATAATACTGCTCTCCTGCTCCAGCTGGCTCGGAACAATAATTATATTTCCTTCCCTGATATTCATTTGGCTTAAACAGAAGTTTTCTCCTGTTAATTAATTTTTCTTTTCCTTCCTGATTCATTTATTGATCTTAGAAACCATTATGGAAATCACATTTTACTGCACTTTGCTTGGTTCTTGCTATTTATTAAATTGCACGACGAGATGAAATCCACGTACTGCAGCTTTGTAGCCATTTATATTAGGTACGGTGGGAGTTATTTATCAAAGTCTTGCAGCTGCAAAACAAACAAGCTCTGTTGCTTTCAATTTGTTTGATTTTTTTTGTTTTTGTTTCAGAGCTGCTTTAAAATCCATTCTGTCTCAATCACCACGTCACAGGAATAAGTTCATAATTATGGCAGAAAGGGGGGTGATAGACAGCACTCTGACCGGGAAGCCAAGTAGGTTTGCAGGGTGCACGGAACAGGAGGGGACCCTTGTTCCCCTCACAAATACTAACAAACCAAAATAGTACCAGCACTCTCTGTCTCTAAGCTAATGATACTGAAAAAAACCAATGGAGTGAATATGAATAATTTAATAAACTGAAATTCTAACAACAGTAGCCTGTGTGTCAATGCAAAAATCAATGTCACCATGGGAAAAGTCAAAATGTAGGGGGTAAAGGGGAAAGAAGGAGAAGGGGAAAAAAACACATGAAACAAAAGGAAAAAAACACAAAATGGAAAAAGGAAAGCAAACTAGGGGGGCGACGTTTCGAGGGGTGACCTCTTCATCTGGCCCATTCCCCTGGTCCCAAAGGGTCCCAGAGGTACTTCCCTAAGCCTTCCCTCTCCACTGTCAAAAATCACACACTCACTAAGCACACAATATGTGTCATAAATCGTGCAGAGGACCGAGTGAAACAACAGATATCAATCACTAAACTAAAGAACATGAATTATGCAAAAGCAAAGTGTATATGCAGGCATCTGTGGTCAAACAGTAAATGAATTAGAGCAAACCCTCTGTCCCCTGCTCCTCGTGCCCTGTGGAGTGATTGGGGATCACCCCTCGAAACGTCGCCCCCCTAGTTTGCGTTCCTTTTCCATTTTGTGTTTTTTTCCTTTTGTTTCATGTGTTTTTTTTTCCCTTCTCCTTCTTTCCCCTTTACCTCCTACATTTTGACTTTTCCCATGGTGATATTGATTTTTGCATTGACACATAGGCTACTGTTGTTAGAATTTCAGTTTATTAAATTATTCATATTCACTCTATTGGTTTTTTTTCAGTATCATTAGCTTAGAGACAGAGAGTGCTGGTACTATTTTGGTTTGTAAGTTCATAATTATGTTGCCATTTCTAGTTGTGCTACTGGTGAATACAATATATAGTAAACTGCGTTTTATCTTGCAGTTGCTATGGTGCAGATGGGATTATAGTTAGGGGTGATGCTCCTGAGGAGGTTGCTTGCCAACGGCGAAACGCGTAGAGCTGTTCTGAGTGGTGGTTCCGGTAGTGACGTCATTTGACACGCTGCATCTAGCCCCGCCCCCCGATAGCAGACAACCTGGGAATCCCCTGCTCAGCTGTGTGTCGGCGTACACATCAGCTGCTGAACTGGAGGCCTTCCCCTGCTCCCCTGGGACACTGAATAACATCACAACTGAGCCCAGACTGGAGGCTGCAGCAGGGAGGGGATTCATTCTGGTTCCAGTGTGTTTGTGAAGCCACAGCAGAGCAGAGATTCCTACCTGTTATCAGGATTTTCTACTATGCGATTCTAACACCTTTGTTTGTAAATTGCTATTTGTGTCGTTTAATTTGTCATTTTAAATTCTGTGTTTAATAAAATGTAGAGATAGTAGGGGAACCCCTGCTGCAGCCTTAGTTAAATGATAATATGAACGGTGCTTTGGGTGTAAACTGTAGTGGACATAGGAGAGAAGGAACCCAATATAGCACTCAGGTTCACACTCTGGAGATTAGCGAATGAATTAAAAACATAATCTTTATTAAACAGCATATATAAAATAGTTGTCCAACGACGTACTGAAGGTGAATTGATCCTAAATAGATAAAGCCATATTGGCTCTGGATCAAGGTAAGTAGTGTGTGCCAGATGATTTTAATAAACCACTGGTACTGATTCAACACAATAATCCTAATGCGGACCTGTGTGGTAGGTGATTATTAAGGTGTGTCCGGGTAAGTACTGAAATTGTAGGTCACAAAGGTATAATATATTCTTTTATTTTGTGGTAGGTGTAACCCAACTGATGGACATGTAAACAAATATACTATGTATATCAGTGATGATGAAAATCAATCAGCTACGCTTCTAGATATATATGCCCCTATCCGTGTTACATGACTTAAGGTAACCCTCTGGGTACTGTACTCCAGGGGTGTGTGGACCTGTGTTAACCAGCGTGGCTAAGTCAGAGATAGGTGTCCTGACTCAGGTCGGGAAAGAGGTCGGTGTCCCAGTCTGGGAGACGCTGATAATATGGGGCAGGCTTGTGACTCATAAATAGACAGAAGGCTGGATAATGGTAAGAGCTGAAGGAGACCTCACAGATGTTAAGCCGCACACCAACACGGCAGGGCGGCTATTGCGTGCTGCAGGTATGTGGAGCTCCTTATACATACGTGCACGCGCAGATCAGGACTGTCTCCGCATGTATTTCTGTGACCGCGAGCCCATGCGGTAGTCTGCGAGTGCAGTCTTATATAGGATAAAAGTGCCCCGATGGTCATTTTTAGCCTCATTAAGGTGGTTACAAGGATAGTGTTCCCGTTTTTAAGTACAGAGTTAACATACCTGCAGCACGCAATAGCCGCCCTGCCGTGTTGGTGTGCGGCTATATATACAGGTCCGCATTAGGATTACTGTGTTGCATCAGTACCAGTGGTTTATTAAAATCATCTGGCACACACTACTTACCTTGATCCAGAGCCAATATGGCTTTATCTATTTAGGATCAATTCACCTTCAGTACGTCGTTGGACAACTATTTTATATATGCTGTTTAATAAAGATTATGTTTTTAATTCATTCACTAATCTCCAGAGTGTGCTATATTGGGTTCCTTCTCTCCTATGTCCACTTTAATAAAATGTATGAATATTTTTTAAATATAAGTATATCTGTGTTTTAATCTGTGGTAGTTATAGAACACCTGTGCTGGATACGTGCCATGAGCCATGATAGGTTGATTGGATTTTATGATTCACCAATCATTGGTAAACATGGGGTTTAAATGTCAAGAGTCATACTACATTATTTAACCCTGATGAAGTAGATGTGAGTCTACGAAATGCGTAGGATTACTTTATATTGCCTGATGTGAGACTTTGTTCCAGATAACACTGCTGTGTAGCTTTAATCGGTAGCCTACGGGAGATTCATTGCTATTTTTCTGGTCGTCGCTGTAAAGGGAGAGGTGGATTGGCCCGTATTAAAGGGGTTGCACCCCCATATGGCCACCCCCTGACCTCACCAGGGAGGCAAGGGGTTAACTGGACTGCGGTCCAGGAATGTGGTTCTTACCTTGCTACAACATCCAAATGTGTATTCCCCTGTTATCATGTATTGTCACCATGTCAGTGTCTGCACCACACACACACTGGGATCCATCCGGGAGGAGAAGGGTTAATAGTTAGGAAATGATTATAACCCTTTGTTCCATGTTCCCGCATTTTCAGGCTCCATTTTGCAGTGTCCCATAGGTCGCCATTGCAGCTCCATTCATTTCAATGGCGGATCTGGCGGTTTTGGCCCGTTTCCCTCGAAGACCAGCAGGTGGCATCTGAGAGGAGGAGCGGCGGATTCCCATTGTAAGTCAATGGCCCCATTGACTTCAATGGGGATTCCTCGACGCCGATCTCCAGGAATGGGCTGGCAGCCATCCAAACCGCAAAATCGCAGAAGCGAATACAATGTCTGAAAAAGAGTTTGATCACTATTAGTTCAAGGTCAACGACAAGTGGCGTGGGAACCTTAGGTTCTAGGGCACCTAGAAATAAAATTATTTTTGCCCCTAGCTCCTAGGCCCCCCCACACTCGACCACCACCGGGTCCGAGAATCCAGGACCCCCGTAAAGGGTCGCGCGCGCTAAGAGGGTTGCGCCATTGACTCCAATGGCGGAGAAAAGAACAGCGTGAGAAAACGGCTAAGTCCGAAACCATAAAAGTGTAAGCCCATATCTCCGGTTCTGGGAGGACCAGAGGGCTGGGAGTTGGGTCACCTGTAGTCACTGTTCCGGCATGACTGCATGGCCATTCCCAGCCCTCTCTGACCAACCAGACGGAGTGTGGGCAACTGTAAAGATTGGTCATTTTCCCCATAGACTCCAATGGCGGCGTTACTCCATTGAACGGCTATGGCGGAGAAGTCCCATGGACTCCAATGGCGGAGTTTCCCCATTGAAAGTCTATGGTGGCGGAACCCATTGACTTCAACGGCGGAGTTGCTCCATTGAAAGCCCATGGCGGCGGAGCCCGTTGATTTCAATGGGAAAAGAGTGAAAAACCGAGATTCATTTTTAAAGCGGAGAATCCTGTGTTAAAGAAATAAAAGTTTTAAACTGCATTTGTGTATCTCCGGTCTGGAAGGTCACAGCAAGCTGAAACTTGGCCACCATGGAGAGTCACCCCCGGCATGAAAGACTGACCGGTTTCAGCCCGCTGGGCCCAACAGAACGTATTATTTTAATATGGCTTCATATTAAAAACTGTACTGGATTTCAAAGCGGGGATAAAAGCCCGTGAAGATTCCTGCAATCTGTGGAATGTAAAGGCTCAGGGGGGAGACCTATTGTCTACAACAGACCCTCTGATCAAAGGCTCAGCCACTCTAACTGTATACATTAGGGCGGAGAAATGCAGGGCTTGAGTGGTCTAAGTGTTATAACTCAAACCAACAAACAAAGAGTTTCCTGAAAAGGTTCCACATCTGGTAGACTGGTCAGCGCCCTGACTTTTGTGTGGGGCTAAAGAAATGAGACCCCCAGAGCCCAAAGTACGCATGTGCCAACTAGCTGGGGGGGCATGGGTTAACAATGTTCCCACGTTAGAGATTGGGTGCAGATAATTGTTCTCCAATAGCCTGCACTCAATGATAGATATAGGACTGAAATTATATATAAACTGGTGTCAGCCTATATCCATTGTCTTCATTCTTACCAACTGATTGATGCCTGATTGCTGTGGAATTGCAAATCGTTTTTCTGATTACTTCTTCATCCCAACTCCCTAAGTAAGTGCTATTCCTTGTCTGTTATTTGTACTATCTGCCGTGTTCACCTATCTAAGGAATAAATTATTTTTATTATATCTAAGCCGTGTTCAGTTCAACCCAGTTATTTTGGTGTATATTATATCCTCTCACAAGTTCCCGTGACAATCGCTTAATCGCAGCGTGCCTCAGTGATGTAACCGATCCCGTTCTGTGGCACCGAAGCTACAGGCTTGTAACTTAGGCTGAGAGAGCCTAGGAGCCGTCAGTGAGGTAAGCGTTTGTTCCAGCTGTGTGCAGCTATTTGGGTATTGACCCGTGGGCTGTGTATCGAGCAGAGGATCCCCTGGGGGATTAAAGCACCAGATGCAAAGACGTTTCTATCCGGACCGGAAGCTGATGATCGCAGTGGGTGTCCACAAAGCAAGTCATCTTTATCCACGAGCAGTAGCATGTACCCCAAGCATGCCCTGCCTGTTTAACTGACTATTTTGTACGTGCAATTATTACCACATTTCTTGTCACAATATAATTACTTATTAACCCTATGAGAGTCGTGCGCTGTGTCTTTCTTTCTTTTTCATGATCATCTGTGTGATGTTGAGCCATCCACTTTAACAAGCAGCAGACTCCCAATTTTTGATTGAAGGTTATTGTATGTATGCAATTTATATTCACTATTTTTCACATGATATTTTGGTATCACATTAGTAACACATATGTGTTCTAATTGCCTTCAATAAGAGTGCACATAATTATAGATAGTTCTTGATGTGAAGTATCTGGGGGTTTTTAAATTTATATTGAGTATTTTTCACATGAAAGCTATTTATTCACAGTTGGTGCGCAGTTTTTCTTGTCTTTATTTTTTTTGTGAGTGCATTTCTTTTTCTGAATTAATCGGTAATGGGCTTGCGTTTCTGCCGTCTGTTTTTTAGATCCCCTGGAACTTGGTTTATTCCACCGAAGCTTCTCAGACCAAAGGAATTATTTGGACCATCTACCCTATATCTTTTTTTCAACTGACCTGGACTTTGTTGAAATGATCAATACAGTATCTCCTACTGCTTTAGGAATTCTATACTAGGAATAAGAGCTTGAAATCCATAGATTGCAGCGGAGCACAGCTGAAGGATGGGGCCAGCACCAGCAATGAAGGGTTAAAAATATAGATTTATTAGTACATGGTATGAACGGGGGGGGAGACAGAACACACTCTGACGCGTTTCAGGCTATGCAGCCCTTTATCATAGAGTAATTACTCTTTGATAAAGGGCTGCATAGCCTGAAACGCGTCAGAGTGTGTTCTGTCTCCCCCCCCCGTTCATACCATGTACTAATAAATCTATATTTTTAACCCTTCATTGCTGGTGCTGGCCCCATCCTTCAGCTGTGCTCCGCTGCAATCTATGGATTTCAAGCTCTTGTTTACTCACTCTGCGTGATGCACGCACCTATGGAGAAACGATCAAAGAAGTGAGTATTGTATCTCCCCATCAATGGATCCAAGGGGAGTTGTTGACCGGTAACAGTGCTGCAGGTAAGAGTTTTAAGTCTTGTGAGGTGCTATAAGGCATTGGATACTCCTTCACTAAAAGACATTATATCTCATGACATACTCCTGCTTTTGCACTGGGTCCAATACTCCTAACAGTTGCAATATACCTCTCCGCATCTTGGTTATAAGTATATACATTTATCTTTGTACCTCATCTGCTGAAGCGCCGCTTCTGAGAATTTCTCCTATTCCTCTACTATACTAGGAATAAAATTACAGTTTGTTTAGCGCTGATTATCAGTTTTTTCTGATATAGATATTTATATCTATATAACCGCCCAATGAAGGTCCTTGAGTTTTTCTTCCTGCAATACAATACTTTTTACACTTGCTGTACCTGCGATGGCCGGCCTCTTCATTTATATGGAGCCTTGGTTTGGGTAATGTATTATGTTGTAGTATGGCGAGAGACCCTTACTCCGCGTCCGGCTAGTCTCCCACCATCCCGCTCATGAATGCTCCATTCTCAGTCCCCACCTTTTGGCAGCCTGGGCCCAACTGCATAAATTGGAGCCCTGCTTCCTAAGACTTGACACGGGTACAGCCCAGCTTATAAATCGGTGCCTCCCTTCTGCCATTGGGCATTGCCTCTTTTGTGGACTTAACCACAAGCCCAACCCTATAAATTGGCATCTTTCTTCTTAGCATTTCCTGGCACCCTTAAATTGACTGGCATGACAGTTCCACCACCCCGACGATCCATTAAGGCCACTTACTGGGGATGAACCCCCAACCCAATCTGTGACCCTGTGCTCAAATCTACCCGCACATTCCCCTCTTATCCTTGCGGTATGCGTAGTCGCAGTCTGTTCTTAACCTGCTCCCAGGCCTAGTGAAAGAGTGGCCTATCCGCCAAACGTTTGCTAGATCTTTCCATTGAGGAGACAGAAAACATGTTAGCAGTGCACACAGTTTATTTACTTTTCTGCTTTGACCCAGTATATGTTCTGTATGCATCAGATTTCCCTTTTCCCAGTTTTTTTATCCCCTCTACTGGCATACATTGCTCGGTCCTATCCTAAAAGGAGTGTGTCCCATAATTTGGGGGATTTATGTCCCCTGCCGTGACGCAACGCTTAAAGATTGGAATTTTGTTAGAGCGGTTAAATCCCTGTGTATCAGAAACTTCTCGCCCTTGTGTGGCCGGTGATCGCTTTTCCAGCCTTGCCGGAGAGCCCCTCTTATTTTCTGCTTTAGATGCACCCAGGCCCCTTTGCCTGCCGCATCAGTTTTTGATCTGTGTAATTGGCCCACTATTGAGCTGCTGCTACTGATTATCATCTTACTAAACAGCAATCCAGAGACCCCAGCCTGCGATCCTGCCTCTAATTCCCCTGTCATGAACACCCTAAAGTAAAGGCTGTTTTAAACAATATGATTTCGTCTAGGCCTGTGCATATTGCTTTAGCTGCTCTTGTTATGATTCCCACCCCTTCTACGTTACTGGCTCCCCATTGTCCTCTTACCTGCTCTCCCCTCTGCCCCGCACTATTAGGATGCGACTGATGCCAAATCTTTGGTGTTGACTTTCCTTTTCTGGAATTTAAAGAAAATAGCTATGCCCACCAGCATGTAACCTGTTTTGTGCAGGACATCCCTGCGTGTTTTTGGACCAGTCGGGCGTTAATGAGTTGCTGAGTACTAATCAACCTAGCCCTTATCTTAGCAGCCTGAAAGCTCACAGTTGCTGCCAGGCGTTGTTATATGTTGCGCGGGGCAAGCGACTGCAGGACCCTGTCCATTAGTCCCTCTGCCCCATCTGCCACCAGTGATTTGGGCAGGTTAAACCTTGTGCCTGCGCTCCTGGTGCTGCCTGTCTGACCACTAAACAATTAAGACTCCTGACGAAGCCCACAGGTGAAACGTGTTGAGCCTGGAGCCCAGATCGGCATACAGAGGAGAGGGAGGCAGACGGAGGTCTATACAGCCGATCCAGCCCCAGCCGACCAAAATCTTGTGAGACCTTGTCAGAGCAAGGAAGTTCCATCTGCACTATTGGATTTTTTTTTCTCTTTCCTCCTACCCCATGAGACACTGAAGGAAGATCCCTGCCTATCCTACATGAAAGAATTGAATCAAAAAAGAACGTCACAGTGTTTATGGTTTTACAATCCTAATTATCACTATACACCATTTTTTAGCTATCACTTATAACACTCTATGTTCCCCTTTTATTCTCACTTTATTGACATCACATGAATTTAGAGGTTGTTTGTTTTATTGGGTTAGAGCTCCACTTTATGTAATTTGAGTCACTTACAGTATATAAAAGCGTTGGGTTCTTTTTTTCTTTTTATCGCTAAACAATTAAAGCAGGACAATGCATCTGCCATTTTGTTCAGCCTCTCGGGATATGCTTCGCCTTAATCGTTTATGTTGTTTTCCATGCATAGCAGGACCCGTCTGTGCAATAATCTTGTCACTGGTGGCGTTTTTGCCAAGCGACTATTTACCACCCTTTACTACCCCCAGGTTGCCTGACCAGAATATTTTGTGTTCGTTGCTCAGTATGCTGAACCATAGCTCTATTGTGACTATTAGGGAGAATAGGTCTAGGAAGGCCATGTATTACACCATCTTGCGGCCATGGTTTAGTGCACCATCCCCCTCTAAGGTATGCCCCGAATTCGTGTTCCCCTGCTTCGTCAGTAAACTGCCTTTCCTGATTTGGTTTGCTGACCTCTACCCATAACTTTTACCACTGAATTGGCTGGGAACACTTCCCATGAAGGTCTTCCCTCAGATCTATTGTAATTCGGATGTGGGGTTCAGGCTTTTTTTCCCCCCAGTGGTAGCTCTTACTAACCCACGCTTGATGTTAGCCCTATCTGGGGGAAGGTCCTTAACAGCTGTAGACCTGTCTGGCTTGAGCTACAAGTCTGCCCTCCTCCTGGCAGCAATCCCTGATAAGGGCAGGTTTGCCAGGAGTAATCATGGGTTTTCCCCACACACTTGCAGCACAGTGAGTCAGAGAAGGTAGTGCAATCAGGCCTGCTGTCCAATCGGGGACAGTGGGCTGGTTCTTACTGGAGCTACTTTAATGAGCTGCACTTCCTGATTGAGATCAGTTGTCTCTACCATTGAGAGAGACATGTTTACACTAACCAAGCTG
Source organism: Ascaphus truei (assembly GCF_040206685.1). Lineage (NCBI taxonomy): Eukaryota > Metazoa > Chordata > Amphibia > Anura > Ascaphidae > Ascaphus > Ascaphus truei. Next base: position 86,412,921 of record NC_134486.1, read on the forward strand.
TCAGGTCTCTGGCAGTTTGAGACCCGTCCTTATGTGAGTGGAGGGAAACCATTTCCTCTTATTCCCTCGGGGGATAAGGGAAGAGCTTGGACTGTTCCTGGTGGCCAGTGGCTGGGAGTGACGTCCAGGGACATCCTATGGTGAAGACCTGATGGGTTTTCTAAGTTTCTGCGGTATATGATGGGCAGTGTGCCAGGCTACAGAGAAATAAAATATCCCAGTTATTCACTATACTTCTTGCCTGAGACTGGAATCTGTCAGGGAGAAGTTGAGAGAAGTTCTCCTCCAGAGGTTCCTCCCCACCACTCTGGGGATCTGTAGGAGATGGAGGCACTGTACCTGTGAGTATCATTCAGTTCTACCTCATAAGCCTGTCCTGTCATCCCCTATAACACCATGCGGGAGACTCATGGCCCCCTGTTACGATCAGGTCTGCACCACACTAAGATAAGTAACCAGCACAAGTTTCCCCATGATAGACCCTATGTGAGATTTGGGGGGGGGGGGGGGGTACCAGGGTTACACAGCCATATTTCAGATGACCTCAGGGGTAAAGAAACCCATGTGTTCTGCCGAACACATTCTGGGGGGATATCCTTACCAGTCAAATTTCAGCTGACCTCCATCCCCTTCCCCCTGCTCTCAGAGAACAATTAGAAACCCAGAAGTGACTGGATCTGTTTAAGGGTCACTTAAATAGCCTCCCTGGACTTCAGTAGGCTACCTCTCAGTCTGCTTGACTATCTGTGGGCAAACACAATTTATTGACCAGCATGTCAATCTCCAATGCCGAAAAATTACCATATTTCTACTGGGCCTTCCATCTTGTCTTTGGCTTTTGGGACCCCTAGCTCTTGCATTAAGGCCGTCGGTACTTACAAGTAGCCCCGTGTACTGCGGAGAGTTGGAGGGACACACTATTGGGCAATTGTCTCAGTAGTGCGCTATTGTGCTAGTTGCTGTTTTGTGAACTTTGTACTTAATGCAAAAAGGTTGCTAAATACCTCAAAAGATGCACCTGCTATGGCGTAACCCTTCGGAAGACCAATGCCCCATAAATTTGCAAACCGTGACTGAATACTGCTTGGGGCCCAGAAAAGCTGATTCTATGTCCATTTTGCTATTGAACTTGGCATAGGGTCTATTTTATTTTATTTATAAAAATGTTTATACATTTTGTTTATACATGTTTATACAAATGTAATACATTGAGAGATACCTCTCGTTTTCAAGTATGTCATGGGCACAGAGTTATAAAAAATACATGGTTACGATAAAAGAACAGTGTTATACAGGGAATTCACAGACATTTCATGGACAGATAAAGTTGGAAAATTGGGTACAGGGGATAAAGGGCTTATGTGTTTCAGATAGAAATAGAGCAGCTTTAACATCACTTTAACATCAACTAACATCAGCGAACGGCAGCAAACGGCTTACGCCCTTTGGCTGCCCTTCGGCTGCGCCAAAGGCAGTGCGCCTTTGGAGCAACACAGATGTACGCTGGGTGGGTGAGGTTGAACCTGGTGCGTCTGTGAACAAAAAGATCTTTTCTTTGTCCCCTTGGCTCATTAACATTCCAGTGGGTGGGGTTGCCGATTCAACAAAGAACAAGCACATGTTAACCCTATGGCATCGTTTACAGTGCTACCCTGGATGGGCCTGTAATAAAGAATCTCAACTTTTTGATTACAATTTGTATTCCCTACGTTTGCGTAGGTTGTAGCGATTTTAGGTTACGATTACCTTGGTCAACGTCTTATTTATATTACAAGTTGCATTGGCCGGCAACATGAATACAGAAACACCCATGTGTTATGAAAACACTATATAGTGGGGGTGGGGGGGGGGGAGATCCTTACCCCCATATTTCAGCTGACTTCCCTCCCCTTACCACTGCTCTCGGGGGAGAGAAACGACCATGTGTTCTGCTAAGGGCTCTGTGTGGGGAGATTCCCTTGTGCATCCATAAGCTGGCTGGCATGGCTGACCCTCTTTAGATATCACAGGTGTCAATCTATTTACAGGCTGATTAATGGACATTAATTGTTCATTCATGTAAACATTGGCTTGTCTGTTACCCGCATCTGACTCTGAGGTCTCACCTGAACCGTGGGAATCATACATTTGTATTTACCACATTTAGGCAGTCACTTGATCCTGCTGACGGAGGACCTGTCTGACCCCCGGGAGGGGGAGCCACGTCACTATGGGGCTGTGAATCATTGCTCGGGCGGGAGGTACCTCTATGTTAACAAATTAGAGAGTTACTACAGTAGTTTTGGATCAGGGGGTTGGGTTATTTAAACGCTAAAAAAAGACATTTTATCAATCTGGATCTTCATGATTATATTCCCTTGTTTGTACTTTTTGTCTTTATAAAGCCTACTTAAGTTTTCTATATTTAAACAAAAAAAAAAAGCTGCAAATCATTCTACAAAATGTAATTGTTCAATGTTTTGTGCAAAAACAGAAACAAATCCCTTTGTCTCCTTGAAATGGAAAGTTTTGCAGCATGCCAAATTTCCTACTGCCCTGCAATGTGAACTTCCTTTAATTAATGTCAACCATATCAACAATCTTCTGGGCCATTGTTCCAGAGATTTCTAAATACGATTTTGCAAAGGAGAGGTTGGTAAGCATTACACCGCACATGCCCATATCAGCTTCCATCTGTTCAGCACGCTCAGGTCAGCCTGTGTTACTGCTTTTCTTAAACTATTTGCATTTTTCTCTAGTAATTACCATGGTGTACAATACGACATCAACAGAAAACAAGATAGATATTTTAAACACCTTTCCCAAAGTTATTTGTGCACATATGTATATGAGGTACTCCTGCCGCACCCCAATAGTAACACTGCACATGATATAGATCAGGTCACTTCAACTAGTTCTCCAAAAGGGGCCAGATCAGAAAACCTATACATGTATAAGGGCCGCAGGCTTATTGTACTGTCATTTTAGATACAGTTAGAGAAACTTGAAAAAAAATGTCAAACTTTTATAACATTTGTACCATATATTTTTACTTTACCATCACTAAGTGAGTTTTAGTGTGAAAAATTGCACTCGGCTGCCTAAATATGAAATTAGCATGAGCATAGAGTTAAAGGGTCACATCTATATATGAGCATAGAGTTAAAGGGTCACATTTATATACAGTATATGAGCATAGAGTTAAAGGGTCACATCTATATATGAGCATAGAGTTAAAGGGTCACATCTATATACAGTATACTGTATGAGCATAGAGTTAAAGGGTCACATCTATATATGAGCATAGAGTTAAAGGGTTTGCAGTCTATATATTCTATTAAACCAATGGTTTTCAGCATCAGGATTCCATATGAGGTTACTAATACTAAACACATTTTGTTTTAAGTTTGAGCAATACCAGTAATAGTATTTTTATGTACCGTACATATAAGTGGGCTGGGATTCCACAGAATCACAATATATTTGAAGGGGTTTCACAGAGCTATAGTACAATTTGAAATGGTTCCACAATGAACTGTTTGAAAACCATCACATTAACAAGTGCACTCTGCTTTCTTTGTGTCGGCCTCAGGTTGCCCATCAATACTTTCATTGCAACATTTTCCCTATTTTGTACTTCTTGCTTGTTTCAGTGTGAGCACCATTCCTGCTAGAACGTTACCATCTGTTACACCTGCACATGTGTACTGTATGACTGTGCTTCTCTGGTAATGAAACAAAAGGTTTTCAACATTGCTTTGCAAGCTTCTTTAAGAAAATAGAAAGCTCACCTTACGCTATTCAAGAGAATTGGGCCATAAGGCGTCTTCCGATGGTGTCTTGTGGAGTGGTCCCTAATCCAAGTTAAGAATGGAATATTTAAAAGATTGTGCATTGTTCTCTTGGTCAGATAAACATGAAGTAAAATCTGTAACATCTGTGTAGTGCTCAGAACAGCATTTACATATATCTTTTTAAATGTTTAATGCCCCAAATCAGTATTAGCCACATTTTGCTGATAGGGACATTGGGCATTAGACTAGAGGGGGTTAGTTTCTTTTAGGGGGGTTGTTGAGGTGGGTGAAGGGGGGGTATTTGCCCCGGGGAGGGTGGTTAGGCCTCCTGGGGGAGAGTGAAAGGCCTCCTGGAGGACGACCAGGGTTAACACTTTCATTACCTTAGTGGTTAGCCACTAAGGTAATGAAGGGGAGTATGGAATGTATTTTCATATTATTCATTAATATTTTTTGGTGTTTTAGCTTACCAGGAATTGTCAATGTGGCTATCTAGGCCCACATTGGGAGGGCATAGGTATCCACAGTGATAATCAATGTGTTTGAAAGAACCTGCCCTGCCAATTACAAAAGGGCTGGAGGCCTTTGTGACTGGATACACACACACACACAGCACCACACTGCTGCAGACTCCCGGGAAGCTTTGGAACCACGCCCTGGCACTGTTGATCTCCGATTTGGTAAAACGTACGGACCCGGGAAAACGAAAGAACCGACACACAGACAGTGTTTCAATCCTTCCGTCTCAGTTTATTAAGCATAGGGTAAATATTTTTATACAGAAAAAAGAAAGTATTGGTTAGTGGCGTAACCTGGGCGTGGTTTAGGCGTGACTTAGATTAGAGGCGTGATTTAGGGGCAGGACATATTAGTGGAATGATCTTGGGGCGTAATTCTCCCAAGACAGGCACTGTCTAAAATACATAGCCTTTTCATTGTTATATGTTATCAACAACCTTGATTTCTCTAGCAACTATGTGAGGTGATTTTGCCTTTCTCAGAGAACTAGTCTATTGCTACTGATTAAAACAGCAGAAAGCTGACAGCATAAAAAAATGTATCTTGGCAGAAGCAGAATACATGAGAAATTATATTTCAGCAAAAAGCTGACTACATAATTCTAGCAGGTCACTACAGACAAAATGGATGGTTTAACACAAATGCAGCTTCTAGCCTTCCCTAATGTCCCAAACAGTGTTAATGTTTAAAAATGTTTTTTTTTAATGTTCTGATTTTCTTTTGTTTTTTTATATATATATATTTTTTTTTTGGTTAATGCCCAAAATCCCAATAAGTCACATTTGGCTAATAGGGATATTGGGCAGTAGTCTAGAAGGGGTTTGTTGGGAGTGTTCGGGTGGGTGAAGGGGTTACTTGCCCTGGGGAGTGTTAGCCGGTATACAATTTTATTGAAAATCTTCTGAGGCCACATGTAGAGAGTCTGCTGTCCTAGATCCGAGACAGGTATAATAATGGGGTAAGGGAAGAGAAGGGAAAATACCCGCATCAGCCTATCAATGATAAAATATGTATTGATATACTGTGGTGCAAATAGGGATAAATATATACTAATAGAAACACAAACACAAGTTCCCTAATGAATGCACTCGCAGTAACCAGTGTAGTGATAATGAGTAGAAATAAAACCCTTTTAATGGTACATAGTCTAAAATAATTTTGCAAAGAGGGACTTAATATAATATAAAATAAAATATAATTCCGTGACCAATCCCTTAAACCACATACATATAAAATGTAGCATATATATAAATGCTTATGTGCTGCTTCTTTCTTTCTATTTTATTATTACCCTATGTAATCCATACATTTACTTTCAATGGAATGTAATTAATACGATCATATATTCCTTGGAACATCATTACTAGCCCAATTTCTCACATTTAAATTGGTCCAATGTATGGTATTGATACTTTTTACTAAAACCCAGAGGTAATAAATATATCTCTGGGCACTAAATCACTAAGAAGTGAAGAAGCCACGTTAGAACGGGACACAGTGCACAGAACTTAATGTAAAAGAGGCTACATAAAACATACGGTACTTTGGTAATGTAACCACAACTCTAAAATCTATTGTTGTGGGGTTATGTGCTAGTGAAGTAGCTGAACCTTAATTAGCAGTTACAGTTGGACTTATGTCCTGCAGTGTTTATAATCTTGCAAAAGAGGAATGTTGTTGCTTTGGCAACAAAATAGAACTTTGCACCAGGTCTATTTACCAAAGTCTGAATGTTGCAGAATTCGATCAAACCATTGCAAAATATTTGCATGAAATTTATCAAAGGAAACATTTTAGATCAATTAGATGTATTTTCTTTGATATATATGGTGCTGTTTAAGCACTAGCCTTGCCCAAACCTTGAATAATTATGGCACCATATAGAGTAGACCATATATTGTGTTATGCCAAGGTTTGTAAGATTGCTGTACTATAAAGTGGTGAGGCCAGACTTTACCCAGGGGCTGCAAATCCCCGGCAGAACGAGATGGTTAAAAAAAACGATTGTTTATTCTAGCCGGAGTCAAGAGGGAGCAACACAGTACAAAAATACGGCAACACTCACCACAACTTAAGGTACAGAGGATTCGTAGCTCACTAGGGGTAGGGAGCCACTGAAGCTATATTACCCTAGATGCCGCCTTGATCTATCGTTCCGTCAATCCCAGTAACAAGGGATGCACGGCTCTGGTCCACAGTTGGCCTCTACACACTGAGACCAACCATGAAAAACTGTAGATCCCTGATTGTCACCAGCTTATATAAGACCTCGGCCTATATGTGAACGCATAGAGGGCAGGGTGCCAACCAATCAGTGGAGACCTGTCATGCTTTAAAGAAGGAACACAAACACAAGTTCCCTAATGAATGCACTCGCAGTAACCAGTGTAGTGAAAAGGAGTAGAAATAAAACCCTTTTAATGGTAAATAGTCTAAAATGTTGTAAACAGGGACTTGTTGTTTATAATTCCATGACCAATCCCTTAAACCACATACATATAAGATGTAGCATATATATATAAATGCTTATTTGTTGTGTCTTTCTTTTTGTGCCCTATGTAATCCATACATTTACATCCAATGGAATGTCATTAATACGATCATATATTCCTTGGAACATCAGTGCAGGCTCAATTTCTCACATTTAAATTGGTCCAATGTATGGTATTGATATTTTTACTAAAACCCAGAGGTAATAAATATATCTCTGGGCACTAAATCACTACGAAGTGAAGAAGCCACATTAGAACGGGACACGGTGCACAGAACTTAATGTAGAAGAGGCTACATAAAACATACTTTGGTAACGTAACCCCAACTCAAATCTATTGTTGTGGGGTTATGTGCTAGTGAAGTAGCTGAACCTTAATTAGCAGTTACAGTTTGACTTATGTCCTGCAGTGTTTATAACCTTGCAAAAGAGGAATGTTGTTCCTTTGGTAACAAGTATGTAGCAACTTCGGTATTGATATTTAAATAGTTGCTACTCTGTCACTCAGGCCAGATTTCACTAACACCGCTGACTGCATAAACTGACTGCCACTCAATGCCACATAAGTAACCGCTTATTTGTGGATAGACAGTATATACAATTTTGTATGCCAGCAGTCATATGTTGGTTCTTATCCTGTAGTGTTTTAAATCTTGCAAGGGGAGAATATTATTCCTCTGGTAGCAAATGTATAGGAATTTCAGTGTCAATGCTTAATTCGTTGTTGCTCAGTCACTTATGCTAGATATTACTAACATTGCTATCTGTATAGCCTGACTGCCACTCTATACCACATAATGTGGATAGAAAATATATATGCAATTTTGTGTGCCAATCTCAAGTTTTCAGGTACTAATGACTGCTAACCCTCTATTTCCAGGCACACTTAAGCATGTATTTATGCCTTGAGCTACCTTCAAGCACATCCGCATCATGACGTCATTACGTCGTACCACCTGACGTACGTTTCGCGTTTGATAAAGCGCTGACAGGCGCGAAACGTCAGGTGGTACAATGTAATGACGTTATGATGCGGAAGTGCTTGAAGGTAGCTAACAGATGAGAATAGCTACATATGTATCGTTATATGCTCCGACTGTGGCTATAACTTGATGCGATCATTGAACCGCGCCTCAAGGCAAAAATACACGCTTAAGTGTGCCTGGAAATTGAGGGTTAGCAGAAGTAAATACAGGCCTCCACTTAAGGGGGCATCACAATACTTTAAAGTCAGTTTGAGAACTACAATGAAATACAGTTATTTTTGTTACACAAGAGACAGACAAGAACAGTCAGAGTTATAATAATATATGGTTGCATTAAATGAACAAAGGTTATACACATTCAGTTTACAGATAATTCGTAGACAGAGATATGATTGTGGGTATAAGTAACATTTACACAAAGGATTGAAATTGGCTAATGCCTTTGGGGTTACCCGGGTGTTATGTCCCAGCGATTGTTTGTGGAAATGAAAAAAGCAGCATGGAAACACCTCAACCAGAGATGCATGGGGGAGGGGCTAATGGAATCCAGGGGGTCTGAAGTGGCTCTTGTCCTCATGCTGTTAACCCTTTCCAGGCAGTTTTTTTTTTTATATTGGCACTGAAGGCATATTGGGGAGCCTCTCTTCTTATGGAGATGCTTTTGGGGTGACTGAGGTGTTATGTCCCATAGATTCTCTGTGGAAACAGGAAGGAGAGACACGAACATTTGTTTTATAACAACATATAATTCTCAGTGGATTTAAATACGTAATATTCTACAACGCCACTGGCATATTGTGCAGAGTGATCCAGATTTGGGCAAACAAATCGGACCAAGGGTCAATATGACAGCTAGACAATCCAAACATGTAAAGGATAGTTTGGCTAATAGCAGTTTTGAATTCAATGCGGGTAGGGAACATCGTAACAAAGCAATATGGGGTTTATATAGTATAGCTGTGGCTCCCAATATAGGCAAAGTACTAAAAAATATTACGAACAGTACGAATACAAAGACAATGAGGATTTAATGTGTTATTACTGTAACTGTTCAACAAAGGTTACTGTATATATGTTCTGACATGCCCATGAAAACTAATGTATAGAGGTATGACTACCAGAGAATTAATTATGAGTATCTTGGGACATGTAGAAAATATAAGACATGCAGAGACTGATCTACTGTACACAAAGGGAAAAAATGAACAAGTGTAATCAGACACTTTTTAAAATATCATTGTGGCAAACCCCAACTAAACGTGTGTGGTGTTGATAAAGTTTCCCAGGGAAGTAGAGATGGGAAATTTAGAAAGACTGTTGTTACAACAGGGGAGTCATGAGTTTCCCCCCTTAGTACTGCAGCACTTTATGGTTTCAATGAGCTCAACTTCACTGGTTTTCGTTAGATGCATCTTTTGCACTTATTTGGCGTATGATGTCATCATGCCAAAAGAAATCCTGATGTGATGAGACATGCCCCTGATGGAGCTACAGTATGCATAGCGAAATGCACGTCGGGCCGGTCAACTCATGCATGCATCAGCTCACTAAGACATTGGTATCCCGGTATTTCGACACTTGGGGCACTCAACCTTGCTGAGATGCTAGATATGCTAGGACGTTAAACACGTGATACGCCAACATGTGACCGCGGGGAACAGAGACACTAAATATTCTCTGGATTCTACATATTCTTAAAATGCATGATTTTTGGATTGAGGTATAGTTGCTTCTTAATTTTCCGATAATATATTTTTGTGAGCTCATATTATATATTGCAGACCTTACTTTTATGTAGTTTGTGTTACTAGGTGTCCCTAAGAAGCCGCAGGAAGCCAACCAAATGTATTTATTTTAATTGCAATTTCAGTATCTGTTTTGAAATCAATTTCAATAGTAGTGCCGCAAAAGGAAGCCACGACCTCTATATCAATGAACAATTGGTGAACTGAGGAACAATTTCATAGGCAGCTTGATAAAATGAAAGTAAATAAGACACCTGGCCCCGATGGCATACATCCACGAGTTCAAGGAGTTACGTTCAGTAATAGCCAAACCATTACATTTAATATTCAAGGACTCCATTTTCACAGGCTCAGTACCACAAGATTGGAGTAAAGCAGATGTGGTGCCTATATTTAAAAAGGGAGCTAGATCACAATTGGGTAATTGCAGACCTGACGCGATTGGCGCTATATAAATAATGTTATAAATACATATATACATACATATGTACACAACAGAATTGAATACAGTACATTTTGTTCAGGAAACATAAAAATGAAAGCGTATGAAGAATTACAGTACAATAAATTGCTTCTTTTACATGCCTATTGATATCCTGTTTCTTTCTAGAACTACCATTAACAAATTTCTTAGATAGTTGATGTAATTGTTGCATGTTTCAACACTCAGACATTCATCTCAGTTTTTAATAATCCCCTTCACTAGTTCATCTTCCCTGGCTTCACATACTTACACAGATGATGGTTTAATGCATGCCAGACCAATGTGATCACATCAGGGGATCTATAAGTAGTGAGAGCAATATGGTTCTTGGCATGAATACCAGGACACACAACAGTGCATATAAAAATGCTATACTACCGTATTTCCTATGGTTTAAGTGCCCAATACATGAACTTACTCTGGATGTGTTCTGATCCTGTTGATTCCACTAGGTTGGGTCATTATCTTGGAAGAACCAGATAGGAAGTGTTCTGAAATGTACGGTGCTGCCACCATTAGTATAATATTGTATGAAACCAAGAACATTACTAAAATGCATACCCAAATTACTCTAGCTCTGTGTCACACCCCAATAAATAATTGTAAAAAGTAATTTTTTTTAATGTCATAGTTTTATCAGTCTCATTCACTAAGTACTCTAGCCCATGGTCCTCAGATGCCTTAATAGTCCATTTATTGTGTATTTGTATATTCTTGAATTCTGCAGCTGTGTACAGTATTTATACTGCTTCCGAACCGCACCTAAAAAGGCATCTTTCAAAATATTTGGTATAGCCTTCTTACACAGGAACCGTTAAACTTAACTTTTCAGGCCCACTCAGCACAAAGCTCGAAAGGAACTATCCTCCCCAAGAAAGATCTGTCTTTTGGGGTTCCAACACAAAGAAACTCTTTAATCTGTGAGAGATTCCAGATGCCTAGCAGGCCCATAGGGATAGGGCCTGTCACCCATTTGTAACTTTCCCTTTTCGGAGACAATTTACGACTAGTTATGTTGGGGAGAAGGAAATGATTTACTTTCCAATTTGATCAGAGAGTATAAAAATGCTCAATAACTCATTACCTGTAATCACCAGATTAATGGTACCCACGCCCCTGCATTCAAGAGAATATGACAAACGTATAGGTATCCCGGGACAGGCCTCTTAACTTTTGAAAGTTAAATTATTTATCTGATATTTTAAAAATGATATCTTCTCACATTTCTTCTCACATTTTAGATCATTTTAATTATGTATCTTTACCATTTACAGATTTATACCTAACATCACTATGAGTTGTACTGAACATGAATTATATTATATTAATTAATGCTACGCTGTAATGATACAGAATAGAATGTCCTGTCAATCACCCTTGGACCGGAGGAATTCATATGATCAGTTTTGAAATTGAGATATCCAATTAAAAAGAATATATTTGAGTACCTGCAAAGCCTCACTGTCATTTTGACAATCTCTTCCTGGATGTCCACCATTATCTGAAGCTTAACATGTCCAAAACAGAACTACTAATCTTTCCCCCTTCCACTGTCACCCATACACCAAAACTCTCCCTCACGGTTAATAATACCACAATATCAACACACCAAACCCGATGCCTGGTTGTCTTTTTTGACTCGGCCCTCTCCTTCATCCTCGCATTCAATCCCTTACTAAATCCTTTTGTCTTCACTTCCGAAATATTGGTAGGATGCTCCCTTTCTGACCTATGATACCATTAAAATCCTAATTCACTCACTTATCCTGTCCCGCCTTTTCTACTGTAATCTTCTCCTACTTTGTATTTCTTCATCAGCCTGTTCCAACTCCGATCCATCCAAAATGTGGCTGCCAGACTCATCTACCTCCCTCACCACTCTACATCTGCTGTTTCACTATGCAAATCTCTGCACTGATTTCCCATATTCTCTAGCTCTGACTTACAAAGCTCATAATGATGTTGCCCACTCTACATCTCAGCACTCATCTCCAAATACACCTTTAAAAGTCCCGTCCATTCTGCCATGACCTCCACCTTTCGTTTTTCCATATTACTTCATCTCACTCTCGCCTACAAGACTTCTCCCATGCTGCACACTCGCTCTAGAATTCCTTACCACGCACCATCAAACACTCCCCCAGCTCCTAGACATTTAAAAGTTCCCTGAAAACCCACCTTTTTTAAAGAAGCCAATCTGACATACCCCTAAAATATATAAAGAAGTATATGTGCACTCAAAAATTAAAGATACTTGCAGGTGCTGAAACTCAATGAGGAAATCCCGTAGAAATGAAGCGAAAAGAGTAGTACTCACAAATAGGGGTCAAGGAGGTGCATGCACGTCTTTGAGGCAGATGGACGTGCAGTGGCGGGCTCCATAAAGCAGATCTTAACCTCAGCGGTTCCAGTATGCTTCCAAAATGTACAAAGTTCCCAAAAGGATCGACCCTGATGAAGTTTGCCAGCTTCTTTTGGAAGCAAAGACCCAAGAGAGCCCACTCAGTTCCTTGCACATCTTCAGACTTGGAGCCAGACACAGCCGACTCACAGATCTCCAAAAAGGAATTAAAAGATTTCTGCCTGCATATAACATCTGAGCTGTACAAAGCAGTAACAGAAATGAAGCAAGAAATAGCCACGCTGGATGAGTGGACCAAATCCCTTGAACACAAGATGGAAAAGACCACGCTGCCGCAACAAAACATTGCCGGGCAGATAAAACTCTAAGAGGAGGTTCTCGATCTCAAAGATCACTTTGAAGATCTTGAGAACAGAGTAAGGCGCCAGAATATCAGGGTCGGGGGAGCCCCCGAGATGGTGGACCCTGACGACTTACCATCTTATATCACCTGCCTCTTCGCCTCCATTGCCCAGAGGGTGCAACATAACAAGCTAAACATGGACTGGGTACATTGGGCTTTAGGCCCAAGATCAAGTGACCCCAACAGACCCCGAGATATCATTCTGAAAATGCACTACTTCACTGCTAAAGAGCAGATCCTACATGACTGCAAGGCTAGAAGGGGCCAGGAAATTGAGATTGAGGGATAAAAAATACAGATTTTCAATGACTTGGTGAGATCCACCATTTTGAAACGCAGGGATCTAAAACCAATCACAACCCTCCTGCAGCAGAAGGGAATAAAATACCAGCGGAGTTTCCCCTTTTGCCCAACGGTGATGCAGGGGGTGAACCAACACTCAATCAGAGGTATTGACAAGGCGGACCTGCTCTTGCAGAGTCTAGGCCTGACCCTGGAGAACCGGGGTGGGGACAATGTCGAACAAAGGAGACAGGAGAATCTTACCACATGAGCCAGCTGGAGGAGGGTCAGAGGGAGAGGAGTGGGAGATAAAAGAAGACCATGACCCCCTGCGTTCGTGTGCAAGGGCCTATTCCCACTCACCTCACATTGGCAAACCCATTGCCCCCTTACCTAATTTTAAATCTACCATAGATTAGTTTGGTGCCATATCGGGCAATGCAGAAAAGTCAGAGGCATTCAATTTATTGCTTCCGGCCCACAAAGTAAAGCTCATCCAAACTAATTTTAATTACAAAATGGCAAAAGATGCACATAAAATACTTGGACATATTCATAACTAGAACATACCAGACGTTGTATTAACACAACTACCCCAAATTTATATCCAAGATTAAGAGAGATCTAGTGAAGTGGGACAGCTACCAAATCTCATGGCTAGGGCAAATATGCTCCCTCCAAATGTTTTACCCAGGCTACTGTATGTATTTCAAATTCTCCCAATCTCGATCCCCTATAAAGTTATCAAAGACCTCCAAAACAGTTTTTTGTAAAGTTTTTATTTGGAAAAACAAAAGGCCACGTACAGCAAGGGCAGTTCTTACATTCCCTAAGGAGGGTGAAGGCCTAGCAGTTCTAGGTCTGCGTAGGTACTATCTGGCTGCACAAATAAAACAATGAATTCCTTGGCACGCACCCCCAGAGCAAAACAGATGAGTTAACATAGAAACCTTGCTCTCTAAACCAATCTCTCTGCAAACTAGACTATGACTGTCCAAAGGGCAACATCAGCTTTGTAAACCCAGGTCCCCGACTATCAATTAGACAGTTCGAATATGGAATGCGATTAAACTTAAGTGCCCATTTTCAAACAGTCCTTCCAAACTAACGTCACTATGGGACAACTCTAACTTCCCCCCAGGGATTCAATCCAGTGCATATGACATATGCAAGAAAGCAGGGATTAAAGATATAGGAGATCTACTAGTCAGGCATAGGCCACTTAATTTTGTTGAACTGTGCACAAAATTCGATCTTCCCAAGTTCGAACTATTCAGATGTATGCAGATCAGGCACTTTGTGTGAAAGAAGGCCAGGCCAGTGTATTTTTGAGCTGCACAAATTTAAAAAATTTATACCGATGTGAGGTCAACAAAAAGGTGCATATTACTAACTTTACCAGAAACTAATCCCTGTGGGGACAACCCAGGAAAATAAATATATGACCCAGTGGGCACTTGATCTGGCCCTAGACATAATCAGGGATGACTGGGAGGACATATGGGAGGGGGCCTGAAAATCCTCAATTTGCACTAACATAAAAGAGAATATAGAGAAAATGTTGTTCCTGCACTATTTGACGCCCCGAAAACTGGGCCAGATATATCCAGGAGCCTCAGACAAATGCTGGAGGGAATGTGGGTTGATAGGTGACATGGTGCACATTTGTTGGACTTGCCCAAAGGTTAAACTATATTGCCGCATCTATACAAGCTTTTCTAGAAACATTCCTGGAATCTAAAACAGAGCTTGACCCTCTGTGTTTTCTTTTGGCAAAACCAATTGAGAATCTCCCAGCACCTCTTTGGAAATTGTCATCCCACGTCCTTACAGCAGCAAAGTGTGTAATCGCATGAAATTGGAAAAAAGTGATGGCCCCTACCCTACATAATGTAATAAACAAAGTAAACAAGATTAGGGTCATGGAAAAGCTGACGGAGTTCCTAAACCATAACACCAGAACTTATAACGGGGTATGGAAAGTATGGCTGGAGTGGTAACCGAGGTAAGCAGAGCAAGACCTGATGCTACTCGAGGTTTACAGCAATCATCTATCCGCTTATAATGTAAGTAGAAATGTATGCCCCTGTTACTGTTGTTAACTCTGGGTCGTTATGGGCTTGCCACACGATGTTGGAGATGTACCCCCTTCCTCCCCCCCCCCTTATTTTTCTTTTGTATAACTTTCCCAAATGTTTATTTTATATGTGAAATAAAAAATGAGTACAAAAAAATAAATAAGAGTCAAGTGGTTAATATTTATTCATCCAACTTTTCGGTCCAACACAACAGACCTTGAGAAAGGTCTGGTGTGTTGGATCAAAACGTTGGATAAATAACTATTAACCACATGACCACTATCTTGGAGTGCTATTCTTTTCGCTTCATAACCCTAACATACACCCCCCCAAACCTATTAGGATCAGCTGGGTGACTGCACTAAATTCCATGCCAACTGACACCCCCTGGAATCCACACCCCTCCCCCTCCCAAACTTTAATGGAATCAGCTGTGCAGCTGGACCAAACTCCATCCTGAGGTATACCAACTATAAAACAGGCCTAAGTCCCTCAAGGAGCCGCCACTTTACCATGTGTTACAACATTGCCCCTTTTCCCCTCAAGATCGTCAGTTTCCATGAGCAGGGTCCTCTTTGCCTTTTGTATCTGTTTGTGAAAGTTTGTCCTTATTTGGTATGTCATTCTGTTTACGTATATATAACATATCACTCTGTTTCCCCTTTTGCCGCACTGCGGAATATATAGACGCTTTATAAATAATGATAATAATAATAATAATAATAACTAGAAAGGTAATTGAGGTATTTATACCACAGCACCTAAACCAGGACATGAAAACGAGAGGTAACTCTCAATGTATTACTTCCTGGTAAAACATTTTAGAAAATAAAAAATAAAAATAAACCACTCCCATCCTTTGCTACAGGGAGGGGGAGGGTCAACACTTTATAGATTAACCCCCTATTCACCACTATACGGGCTACATATGTATATTTATATACATACATATATACTGTATATATTTGCTTTTAGCTGTCATCACCACTAACAAATCATTTTTTCAATAAGTTGACAGCACAAGTGCATCTTATTTTGCTTACTTAACTAATTTGCGCCTTGATTCAGGAACATGATACCAATAGAATATTTCTAGACTGTATCTATTCTTTTTTAATTTCTGTCCAGAAATAAATAATATACCAATTTAACTATCTAGACTTTTTGGTGTAGTCATCAGATTTATTTGCACTTAGTTCCATCTATTCTGTGCCGCAGTGGATAGATAATAAAACAAAATACATTATTAGTTCAAGCACATTTTCTTTGATCGTTAATCTTGCATTTTCTCTTCTTACTTTTAAATTCTATATGCTATCATTTCTCCTGGATAGTCTCTGCACAAATGTAATCTAGCTAATGATTTCAAAATCGAATGGTATAATACATTAGTATCCATTCTTATCAAACTGTTATTTAATTTTATCTGGCACATGATACTTTTTATGAGCTTTTATAGGAGGTTCCCAAAACTAAAAATCCAATTTATTAACACAAGTCACATGGCGCAAGTTCAACAAGCAGTATCTCTGCTTTTAGACCTCTTTATTCTCATGAGCAGCGCACTGGATAAATGTATAACTCAGCTACAGTATATCATCCACTAAAAAGATCACACTGCAGAATACCAAAGCATTGGCAAACAACAGGACCACTGCTACAGAACAGCAAATCAGCCCATTTTACGCTGGGGAGTTTGGTATTGCATAGCATGCTGATACAGCTCAACATACCGTAGCACTACACTGCCAAGGACATTTACACTAAGGGGCTTATTCTAAATTGTCCAAAGCGACTATTGTGTCTATTTTTGGCCAGATATTCCCATTGAAGCCAATGGGGATTTTCGGTCAAAAGCAGCCAGAACAACAGCTTTGGACTATATAGAATTATTAACCCCTTAGTGAACTGTTTATCAGACTTTGTAAATAAAGTCCCTTTTATGGAATATTTTCCTTGATAAATATGGTACTCTTTATTTTTGTACCAGATTTGTCTAGTTTGTCAGCCAAGAGATTTTGAGAACGCCCACATTTTTGGAAGCAATTCTGGTGCAAGATAGAGATTTGTGGAAGGAGAATTATTTTTTACATTTCAGTTGGATCTTTATTTTTGACCTCATAATTTGCACATGATGTAATTTAAAAACTTTAATACATAGCTCCCACAAAATTCATGAATCAGATGTGATCCTTTACATGGCATTCCACCAGGATTATTCAATTACCTTTCAACTGGATTTGTTCCTTTGATAAATCTGGTGCTGTCTCCTTGCACCATTATTTTCCCCAATATTGAAAAATGAAGACTTAAATAAATTGTCCTGAAGTGCTTGTGACTCAGCAGCCAATGAATGGAGACCTTTTCCCCAACCAATCAGTGGGGGCTATTCATCAAACTCTGGGGGATTGCTTGCAATCAGATTTTCTTTCTTTGACAGAAATAGAACTTTGCACCAGGTCTATTTACCAAAGTCTGAATGTTGCAGAATTCAATCCAACCATTGCAAAATATTTGCATGAAATTTATCAAAGGCAACATTTTAGATCAATTAGATGTATTTTCTTTGATATATATGGTGCTGTTTAAGCACTAGTCTTGCCCAAACCTTGAATAATTATGGCACCATATAGAGTAGACCATATATTGTGTTATGCCAAGGTTTGTAAGATTGCTGTACTATAAAGTGGTGAGGCCAGACTTTACCCAGGGACTGCAAATCCCAGGCAGAACGGAATGGTTAAAAAAACAAATGTTTATTCAAGCCGGAGTCAACAGGGAGCAACACAGTACTGTACAAACATACGGCAACACTCACCACAACTTAAGGTACAGGGGATTCGTAGCTCACTAGGGGTAGGGAGCCACTGAAGCTATATTACCCTAGATGCCGCCTTGATCTATCGTTCCGTCAATCCCAGTAACAAGGGATGCACGGCTCTGGTCCACAGTTGGCCTCTAGACACTGAGACCAACCATGAAAAACTGTAGATCCCTGATCGTCACCAGCTTATTTAAGACCTCGGCCTATATGTGAACGCATAGAGGGCAGGGTGCCAACCAATCAGTGGAGACCTGTCATGCTTTAAAGAACACAAACAAAATTTCCCTAATGAATGCACTCGCAGTAACCAGTGTAGTGAAAATAAGTAGAAATAAACCCTTTTAATGGTAAATAGTCTAAAATAATGTTGTAAACAGCGACTTGTTGTTTATAATTCCAGGACCAATCCCTTAAACCACATACATATAAGATGTAGCATATATATAAATGCTTATTTGCCGCGTCTTTCTTTTTGTACCCTATGTAATCCATACATTTACATCCAATGGAATGTCATTAATACGATCATATATTCCTTGGAACATCAGTGCAGGCTCAATTTCTCACGTTTAAATTGGTCCAATGTATGGTATTGATATTTTTACTTTTTACTAAAACCCAGAGGTAATAAATATATCTCTGGGCACTAAATCACTAAGAAGTGAAGAAGCCACATTGGAACGGGACACAGTGCACAGAACTTAATGTAAAAGGGGCTACATATTTTGGTAACGTAACCACAACTCAAAAATCTATTGTTGTGGGGTCATGTCCTAGTGAAGTAGCTGATCCTTAATTAGCAGTTACAGTTTGATTCATAATATTCTGTACAGTAGTGTTTAAACTCTTGCAAAAGAGGAATGTTGTTCCTTTAGTAAAAAGTATGTAGTAATTTCGGTATTGATGTTTAAATAGTTGCTACTCAGTCACTTACCAGTATGCCAGATTTCACTAAAACCGCTGACTGCATAAACTGACTGCCACTTAATGTAACATAAGAAACTTCTATTTGTGGATAGAAAGTATATACAATTTTGTATGCCAGCAGTCACAGTTTGGTTCATATCCTGCAGTGTTTTAAATCTTGTGTAGCCATGCTACTTATGGCTACTAACCTGCCCTACTCTTGGCAGTAAGCCCTCGTAAAGCAGGCCTGCAAGTAGTCAATATGGGTTTCCCCCACTCACTGGTGCTGCACTTGAGTGACAGGGGAAGGTGGTGACATCAGGCCTGAGCATGTACAATCATGGGACAGACCTTATGCCCTCTTCCTGGCTGTACTTAAGGGTCGGTGCCACCCCAAATTTAGCAGTGTCTCTACTCCCTTGAGAGAGGCAGGTCACACAGCCAAGAGCCTGACTATTGGGCCTTCTCTGGTCCTCTTCCCTTCTGGGGAGAGTGAGTGTGGACCATACCTCTGCCTCTGCTAGAGGGGCAGGGAAGAGCTGGGACTGCTGCAGGTGCCCTTGGCCTGTAGTGTTGGCCCAGGGACCATCCTTCAGTGGGTAGCGTAGAGTGGAACTGCATTGGGCAGAAGATTGCCGTGTACTGTTGTTGGTGTACAGACTAACCGTTCCTGTTATTATACCTCCGGCCCGGTGTGTGATCTTACTGGGGGGAGATGTTATCAGTTCTACCGTGGGAGAGCATGTTCAGTTCCTTGGAGCCTACGGCAGATGGATGCGCTACAGTGCTACAGATATGTATGATATGAACCCTAGAAGCCTAGTCCTGTGCCCCCACTACCACCGGCGGATTACTCAGCCTCCTGTTACCAGCAGGTATCATGCACCACACGACCAGTAGTGGCAGAATCTCCCACAGGGTGGGGGAAACACTGTTACATTTTGAGGCTCTGCTGAGATCTGTAACAGGACAGGCTTTCAGCGAAACAAGGCTGGAAGTAACCAGGTACGCTTCCAGAGCAAGTGCTGAAATTGAAGGAGGTATGCTAGGTGTAGCGTCCGGGGGAACTCCTTTCCCCAATCATGAAACTATGCTTTAGACTGCCCTGTCGGGTGAATGGTCTGGAGACACAAGGGCTATTGCTGCTCTGAGTCACCCTGAGGTGGGTACTTGGGATGCCTAAAGGGGTGCTCTGGTTAACGTATCCCAGAGACCTCTGGAGAGGGTCTGCGATGCTGGTAGCCTAACGGGGCGGCGTGAGGTACTGCTAGAGAGTATGCAAACCAAAAAGAATGGTACCGGGTGCTTCTATCTATAAAGTGACTAAAGTGACTTGATGGTGATAATAACCAATAAAGTGTGAACATATATGTAATATATATATATATAAATAAATAAATACAAGTGGACGTTTAACCTACACCCAAAAAGTGATCAGTGTAATAGTATAAGTGAAATACAGATAAACAGATACAGCAGCTCTACACCTTTGTAATGGACTGTCCAGGCCCAATAGAGTCACGCGTTGTCTTCCAGGTAAGGGGAGCGCTGTAGTTCTCAAGGTGATATGTGAAAAATAAGAGAATATACAGATAATAGTGCAGATGGTAATAAAATTGTTGATATTAAAAAAAAATGTCTGTGTCAGTATCACTCAGATTTCTTCAGATAAAACAGGTGTATCAGAGATCCATCTCTCTCTGATGGGAGGCCTTTGTGTAAACCCTCAAGGGGTGGAAGCCTTATGGATGGTGGTCTTTAGACAGTAAACTTGTTTTGTAGTTGGACAGGTCAGAGTCTAAATATTCCTCCCAAAGTGTGAAAGAAAGAGAGAACGCACAATAGTGTAATATAATATGGTTATATTGCACATATAAAACATAGGAATAATGCACTTACATTTGGGCATAAGAACAATTCATTGGAGAGAACCGCTGATTGCTGGAGGAGGACGCCGGTACACTCAGCCGCTCATTCGCTTCCGCGTACGTCACATCCGCCTACGTCATGTCCTGTGACAGCTCGACTGAGGGCAGAAGAAGCCCCCCCCCCCCCCCCCCAGCCAAACCTTTTTGGCTGACAAGTTTTAGTGAATTTGTGTACTTTTTTTAAAGTTTGAAAGAAAAAAATATTTTCATCTTTAGGTGGCACTGAGAAAAAAACCTGGCAAAACAATTGAAATAAAGAAAAAAAGACCACAGGGCAGAGAATAAAACAAATGTTTCTATGAATAAAGATCGGGAAAGTCATACCATGCAGAGAGACTGCAGAGTTGTCAAGGATCCAACTAAGTGAGAATTGGGGTTATGGTTCAATGAATAAAACAAAGATAAACAATGTACTGTATAAGTGTTTTCCACAAGTCCCCTAAACCATGTTTATTCACCTTATTATTGGGGCATGGGCTCCATTATTTGAAGGCCTGAGGGGAATTGGTAGCTCCCGCAGTCCCGATTGGATTGACAGAGTGGGGAAACATTGTGTGGGCCTGATTGATTGGTTTGAAATGGTGGGGGAAGTTTTCTAGGTTACAATAGGCCTACGAATTTTATGGCCACAGAGGCATGTGTTCTTTTTCTCTGATCAGAACAGAAAACAAGAGAGCCCTTTCAAGAAAAGCATAGTTCCCTAAGCAACGATAGGCACATTCCTAGATCAGCTCGTGTGTCAGTCACTGCTGAACTGTGTTTTCCATCAGACTTAAAAAGTAAAAAATATCTGGAGGCTCTTTGATAAAACTTGCAACACATAGAGATCCTAAAAAAAAATATTATTTCCCATTTGAACTCCTACAAAAGAGCCATTCATACTTGTATGTGGGAAAAGCATACGGTGATAGTTACAGGTAAACTCACTATTATGTCTTGTGATCTCAATAAAAATGCAAAAATAAAGACCCAAAGACCCAACAGTTTCATAATAAAAAAAACTAAAAAACTTGAATTACTCCACAGTTAGGGCAAGAATGATCATATCTGATCTTATATACTGCAGTGCAGATTGCAAGTAAAAATTATCTATTTTTTCAGAATTATCTGAAGAGCTCAGTACAGGACGATCACTCTTTGCTTCTCTTCCTGGATGCAAATAAAACGTTAAACAGCTTTGATTGAAATTGTATGAAGGGCAGACAGATGCGCTTTTGTTTAGCTCATCACTTTTCATTCATGAAATTGTATGAAGACTATTGTCTTCACTACATTTTAAGAACATGATTGCAAAACTGTACACTTACCTGAACGTTGGAATTTAAGCTTCTTTTTTTTTATTGCAAATGTAATGTTCACAAAGGTAGAACACAGGTCTGACATCTCTCTCCTCTGTAGTGCTTTTTACCACCTAAGACTATAGGGAATAAAGGCTTATTTCCCTGAGCCTTTTATCTGCTACAAGATAGCACTGATATTATGGTTCCCACAAAATGTGATCATTCATTTCAGCAGCTGGTGGAGTCTGACAAGCGTTGCCCTATTCAGAAAATATAAATTACATATTAACTTTGGGAGAAAAAAAATGCATTAATTGTAAGAAAGTGATGGGAGGGTCGTCTCCCTATTTAGAACAGTTGGAATTTGACAACTAAAATGACAGATTTCAGCATCAGCTGGGAAGCTTCCAAGCACCAGTTTTTAAAGAGGAGTTTGAACAATAGCAGCTTGAATCCTGAAACCATTTGCAAATTGGGGGTTCAATAGGAGCTTGTTAGGTGTCCAGTATGTTTTACAATTCTTGTCCAGCTATTCATGGCTGATTGGAGGGTGGCAACCTCCTTCCTAATTTAAGCTCACCCCCTCCCACATTTAAATGGTTATGGGCTCACTCCATAGCATCTTCCACTCAGGGGAACTTGCCTGCTTGCAGTTTGGCTGTGACATCTCTAATACAGAGTGCTTTTCCTGGTAATGTACAGGTTAATAAAAGCTTCAGTCAGACTCAGAACTTTGCAACTAATATTGACAGATTTACTATAAATAATTCTTCCTGTTATTACACAGGTTATTAAGAATTTATATTAGCGTTAGGGACCCCTGATATGTGGTCTGCCTTGGCGCTGGCTCAGGGGCTTACAACAATTTTGGCCAAAAATGTCAAACTAAAAGACCATTTTACTTATTAGATATTTATACATATATATTTAGGCACTGTACCGTGTATGAGTCTCACTGGATGTGCTAAAAACTGAGCTTTGTCTGTGTTTTATGTTCTGTCTCTGGTTTTTAAATATATATTGCCATGCTCAGTAGCACTCCTCTGTGACACTCATATGCTTATATATATGTTGTGGTCATTTTGGGGGTTCAATAGGAGCTTGTTAGGTGTCCAGTATGTTTTACAATTCTTGTCCAGCTATTCATGGCTGATTGGAGGGTGGCAACCTCCTTCCTAATTTAAGCTCACCCCCTCCCACATTTAAATGGTTATGGGCTCACTCCATAGCATCTTCCACTCAGGGGAACTTGCCTGCTTGCAGTTTGGCTGTGACATCTCTAATACAGAGTGCTTTTCCTGGTAATGTACAGGTTAATAAAAGCTTCAGTCAGACTCAGAACTTTGCAACTAATATTGACAGATTTACTATAAATCATTCTTCCTGTTATTACACAGGTTATTAAGAATTTATATTAGCGTTAGGGACCCCTGTGGTCTGCCTTGGCGCTGGCTCAGGGGCTTACAACAATTTTGGCCAAAAATGTCAAACTAAAAGACCATTTTACTTATTAGATATTTATACATATATATTTAGGCACTGTACCGTGTATGAGTCTCACTGGATGTGCTAAAAACTGAGCTTTGTCTGTGTTTTATGTTCTGTCTCTGGTTTTAAAATATATATTGCCATGCTCAGTAGCACTCCTCTGTGACACTCATATGCTTATATATATGTTGTGGTCATTTTGGGGGTTCAATAGGAGCTTGTTAGGTGTCCAGTATGTTTAACCATTTGCAAATCAACATATCCATCTGGTAAACATGACTATATGCTGCGAGAGGTTCATGAAACAATAAGCTTCATTGCTAACACTTCTGTGTTTTATTATATATATATACAATACACAAAAAAGCGCAAGCTCCATAGCGCGTAACTGTGTACAATAAGGGTAAATTTATTAAGGAGAGTGTCCCTAGGAGATACACTTACAAAAGGTTAAAATAACATGTACATTGGAGAGAATCTGTATGGTGCGTCATCTACAGGCGCGGGGGGTGGGTGGGTTTCCGATCGTGATACTGAGCACCTGGTTTAGCTGCTTCTGACTCCTGCCACGAGTCCTGCAGCGTTTCAGCATCTCCAATGCTCAAAAGAGCTTCCTTCTGTGATGCAATGTTGAAAACACAGGTAGAACAGCTGAAAGAAGTGCCTGAGAACACAGGACCTCCTCTCACATGTCCGTCTGAGATGACGTCATCCCGTCTCTACGCGTTTCGTCACGTTGCATGACTTCCTCAGGAGCTGATTGGTTGATGTTGCATAGCCAGTTTTATAGGGCAAAGTCCATGTAAACACGTCAAAAAAGCTCAAAGAAGACTGGAATCAGCTCTGCTGATTCAACACACAATCGAAACGGCTAGTAGTGTGATATTATTGTTAAAAAATAAATGATATATAATCGATACTAAAATAGCATGAAGTGCACAATGTGCTATACAATAACAACTAAAACAAACCATTATATATATTAAAGGTAAATACATTGGTGATAGAAATATATAAATAACCACAAGCAATACCAATTGGTGTATATATAATACCCGTAGACATAACATTAACTAATCTAATCTAATATGTGATTATACTTTAAGGGTGGACTTAAATTATTAATTAATTGAATGTGCTAATTAAAGAAATGCTAATTTTAAAATTATAATAATAATAAAAAATGAATAAAAAACTGCTAAACAAGTATAAACCTAAATGGGGACATAATACATAAATTGAATGAATGTAGACTAAATGGATATAGGAATAGTAGTAGATGGAGGGGAAGGAAGAACAAACCCTAGGATTATGGAGAGACCATATACTGTGATAAGAGGAATTGTACATGACCCCCTATGAGCAAGGGGGTGTTAGCCCGAACAGGGAGAACACAGACAGCAAAAGAAGAACAGACTTAGACCAGTGTACTAGTATCTATACACTCGTTTAAACCTTTAGGTGAGAGCGTGTCAAGGGAATATATCCAGAAGGATTCCTTAACGCAAAGTGCTTTGAATCTATCACCACCCAGTTTAGTATCCGGTATAGTCTCAATACCCATAATTTTGAGTTCATTGGGGTTTTTGGAATGAATCTGAGAGAAGTGCCTAGGGACACTGTGTGCCAGAACCCCTTGATAATAGCACGCCTGTGCTCAAGGAATCTGACACACAGTGCTCTTTTGGTGCGACCTCCTTATTGAATGTTATATGAAGAGGAGAGAAGGTACCTGTTGGTTACCTCTATTATTAGACTATCACGTTCACACTTTATGTGTTTATATTGTTATTTTACAGTTATTCACAGTACTTAATAGCGCTACTCTTTTTGTGTGTTTTATATATATATATATACAGGAGAGAGATACAGAGAGAGATACAGAGAGAGAGATACAGAGAGAGATACAGAGAGAGAGAGAGATACATAGAGAGATACAGAGAGAGATACAGAGAGAGATACAGAGAGAGAGAGAGAGAGAGAGAGAGATACAGAGAGAGAGATACAGAGAGATACCGAGAGAGAGAGCTAGCTACAGGAAAGTAACAGACTGTTTTAACTAAAGAAATTAGCCACAGTGAAATTCATGGAGATATTTGAGTTAGCATCCTAATGCCATCACTGCCAGGGGAGTTTTCAATGCATTGATTTGCAAAGTATTGCAAAACCCTCTAGGAGAGGCAGACTTAAGCCGATCACTGTTGAAAGAGCCGGCATGATGTAGCTTTGGTTTACAGGCTTCCCTCAGCAGTATAAGAGGTTAATAGCAAATGATAGAAGACCTACAGTATACACAGTATGTTATGTATGACTATTTTAAAATATATAGATGTAATACCTTTTGTCCCTCATGGCCCAAAGAAGAGGGCCATCCAAAGTGATCCAATGTCTTTTCAGGTGTTGTTTACGTGCAGTTGAGGCTCAGCGTCTCTGTTTTACCTTCTTTCACAGGGTGCTGGCATTCATGCATGGATGGTATGGTAAGCATTAGAAGAAATGATAGAGGGCACCAGGAACTTTTCTGTTAACTTTATTTACTCGAACACACAAACTCCTTCTTTGGGGCACTCATTCCGCGTTTCCCAAAGAGGCACCTTCTTTGTCTTTGTTGTCACTATCTGTGACAATCCAATGCCTGGCTGTTGGCTGTTCTTTCCTCCACTAGGATCTCTAGGCAGTGTGCCTCTTGCATGAGGATGCCCACCCTATCACCCTATCAAAGCTACTCTGGGGTGATACTCTGAGGCCCTTACTGAGGAACCTCCTATAGAGTATCTGTCCATCACCTCTTGTGGGTGGAACATGCCTCGGGGCCATATATAGAGGCCCTAGAATTTAGGAATGACACTTTACCTAAACAAGAAAATAACAAAGGGGTCCTGATACTAACACACATCGTTACAGACTCACAAGACTTACATTATTTATAATGAGATCCCCTATCTTCTCTCCTCCTGGGATCTGAACTAGGATATTCCATCCCCATTATATATACCCCATAGTGACTTCACAAATCACTATGGTTACTAAGGGATTGGTATACATTCTCTTTAGTATCAATACTTAGATACATCACAAGGTACCTTCAAGAATGTGGGCGTGGCTAGATTTCTGCCCAGCAACTCCCCACCATATGATGGGAGGCTGTTACACTGTAGCTACCCATATAGTTAACCCATCTAGGACCGCATTAACCCCTTAGGTAAGTAGTATTCCCACAGGGGTGCTACATAGTACAAAGCCTGCATACTTGGATTGGTATTGTGTTATTATTGCTTCTGCATGTACTGCTCATGCTCCAGTAATGCTACTGTAAATATTAGGATGTTTCCAAAAAAATATATCTGTCTGGAGAATTTGACAAAAGTGCAGGATTCAACATTATGCTTTGAAGAATTGTGGCAACTCCAGTGGCATGTAACTCCCATCTCACAATAATTGTGCTTTATTGTCAGATTGTTTTCATTTAGAGAGCTCTCCTGCATAATAATGAAAGACAGAAGGATTGCAGCTCATAAAACATGCTGACATTTTTACTATACTGAGTTCTGCTCTTTTTGAGATTGTTCTGTGGTGTAGTGTGACAAGCTTTCTATGTTTTGGTCAAATCATGAAACTAAATTAGGAATTAAGAAATGAGAATATCCTTTTTTTTCTTAATCAATCACACATTTTAATTTGCAGCGTTGGGAGCCACAATATGCACTTGGTTTTGTCTGAGTTTTGCTTTTCTCTTTAAAACATGCAAATATATTCGCAAAACAAATATATATTCACCGCGTGTATTTATTTCTCCATTTATTGCTATCCCAATGGGAGAAACGCAGGGATTCAGTTTCTGTTTTTTCACAAGTATATTCGCAAAAACTAACCACAGCAAAATATTTTGCATAACATTAACATAGCCATTTTGTACTGATACTTTTTTATGTTACGACTTTGCAAGCTTATTCTATAACCCATCATATACTCTTCTTAAAGCTGTTGCATTTGCATAATGCATTCTCCTTTTTTACTTTTAATTGCAGTAGCATCAAACTCTGTAGAACTCATATATTTCATATTTAACATTGGAATTAAGTAGACCCTACTAACAGCATGTAGCATACACAACTAATGCAGAAATGCATCTTTTATCATCTGCCTCAAATGTAAAACCTTTTTTATCAAGTTTCAGAAATTTGATTTAAGCTTATTAATGAGTGTTCGTTTGGTCCAGTGTAGGCCTGGCAGTTTTGATTATTTGCCAAATAAGGGTAAGAGAAACAATGAAGAGCATAAATCCAATTTCTTAAATAACAACAATGAAATAACTGCAATAGGAGGAAATAGGTTGAGATGAAATGACAGTGAAGCCTAGTAAATATTTAGCTACTTAGCTTTGGTAGGAACTTGTTGCAGTCGCCGAGATTTGAATCAGCGACAGCAGCGGCCAGAGGTTCGCGAGCACCACGTGATGTGACGTCACTACGCCCTACGCGTTTCTCTCCAGGCAGAGCTTCGTCAGGGGCAGGTGAGTATAGGGAGTTGCCGGGACCGGACATATATACCGCGACTGCAACAAGTTCCTACCAAAGCTGAGTAGCTAGATATTTACTATGCTTCACTGTCATTTCATCTCAACCTATTTCCTCCTATTGCAGTTATTTCATTGTTGTTATTTAGGAAATTGGATCTGGGGAGTTACAAGTGAGGCTGCTGCTTGGCTTGGAACAGCTCTCATATGTCTGCTTAGCTGGATTAGCAACATTGTATAACACAACATCTCAATATTGAGCCACATCTCAGTAACATCCTGCTATATACTTACCACCATTAGATTAGTGAGTTTAGTGTAATACTTGGCAGTGATGATAGAGCTGCGCTGTCTATAGGTTCACAGCATTCATATGTTAGCTTAGTTATTTTAGCGGTTTTGTGTTCATCATCCTTGTCACCAGCTGAGTTTCCTGTCACATCTTGCCACACTCACGGCAATTAGATCAGTGAGTTTAGCTTTAAAAGTTGGCAGTGATGTTAGAGCTGCGCTGTTTGTAGCAAACAACTTTCATATGATAGCTTAGCTATACTAGGTGATTTCAATCTAGACACATCCCATTGCAATCAACCCACTGATGATTTATGCGTACATCCACCAACCTATTGGTTAATATGTGATTTTCATACTGCAAGAACATTATGTTTAGTTGCAGGGTTGTCATCCTATGATTGAGCAATTTACTCATATAAGGACTTTTGCATTCTCGTTATACGGTTGTTTAATCAAATTGCAAGGAGACGATAGCGACCAATTACCATTGATTGCGAGCATCACGTGTTATTTTAACTTTTAGAGTTTTATTTCTCACGTTTTTCTTCACTTATGTGTATTCACTGCACATAAAAGTTAAAAAATATATTTTTGGAGTGCACCAACATGTACTTTCTTTGAAGGATCACTGACTTAGTCAGCTTTTCATTTATATGCTAATTGTACTGATTCAAGTACATAGGTTGCACCCACTGTATTTATCAATAATGAGTTAGTCCTTTCTAATACATCTAAATTGCGAGAACGGTGTGTTTTGTTCTCATATATTCAAATGTATACTGACTACATTGATATGTGGATTAGGTACATAGACGATATTCTAATATTCTAATTCTATTGAATAGTTCACAACAACTCTTTCTGGAATTTGTTAAAAAAAATTGAATGACAATAATATCAATTTAAAACTCATTGTTGAAATAAGTCAAACCTCTATCCCTTTCCTGGATTTATATATTGATATACCCTGTCATGATAATGTCATGAGATATTGGGTATTGTTAATCCCTCTGGGGCTTAAGGGGTTAATGAGCTACAGTTTTAGGAAAATACAAATATGTGTGGTGTCTTTTCAGAAATATTTGGGCTTCACAAGGCTTGATTGAAGTTGGGTGTGAAAAGTACAGAGGGGGTTTGGTGTATGTTAATACCTAATTTGCAGGCCAAGTGTATATTGCTGGTAGAGACAGCTAGGCCCATGTCTGGAGCATTGGGTGTGAAATATAGCACCTGTGACAAACGTTCTCTACACAGGAGGCCCAGCTTCAAAGCATTTCTTGACAAGGGGTTTTATGGGGGCCAGGGGTGCGGCTACAGAAGGAGATATCAGAATGAGTGACCTTATTAAATAAAAGAATATCATGAGATGTCCTCGGCTAAAAGTTACATGTGTGTATCCCTGGGACCGAGTCGCAAATAATGATTACAGACACATGATGTCTAGCAGGTACTGAGACAATAGTATAGTGATAAAGTGAAAATAGACGCAAACAAATAAAAGGGGTGAACACTATTAATAAGTGACTTAATATAAACATATATAAGTGAAAAAATAGTAATATTTGTAAATACAGTTTCACCCCCTGCTCAAAACCCACTGGAAGGGGTAGTCTTCACTCTTCCCCCATGGTAACAGCAGTGAACACGAAATCCAGGGGGAGCATGGGGAAGAAACAAAATAAAACTAAGTACAGCAGAATAGCAATGGGGAAAAATGTTTCCAAATGACTTGGCTCTTATAGAATGACTACTTACAGGATGTAAGAGTCAAAACAGCAGGGTTGACTCACACAGTCAATGGTTAATGAGTGGTAAAGTTGTCATCTGGGTGGACCAGGTACTCAGGAGGGTATGGCCCAAGAACAAGAGAAAGAAACTGGCATAGCGCAGATCAACCAAGGTATAAAAAAGTTTATCTAAATAAAAGTAATGTACTCACAATATAACAATAAAAAATGGGCATGTCACACTGCAATAGTGTAAATGAGGATATCTACAGGCGGCTGGCTCACCGTCCCACAACTCTTCCCACTCGTCTGTCTCTGCCTTCGATCAGCTGCGACACTGCACAGCTCGGCGTCTGACGTCAGATCCGGGTTCGTCGCTGGGTAAGGGCTGGGACTCCTCTTCCGATAGCTCCGCTCAGGTAAGAGTCCCACTCAATGCGTTTCGCCACGTGTTAGCGTCGGCTTCGTCAGGAGTGTGGTCCTTTTCCCACCATCTTATTTTTTCTTTGTGTGTGGGTATATGTATATTTCTTGTTTTACATCCTCGGGATCTCCGTTCCACTGCTGTAAAAAAAATTGTTGTAATGGTCTCATGTGTAGACCTGCCCATTTTACTATATTAAGCGTTGATGTAAATTTTCCCAGGAGTCATACAGTCTGCTGCTGAAGAGATGTTCGCTGTTCTGAGCGTTCTTATCTGGACTCCAATGTCTTGGATCCTTGAGTATGGTAATCACACCTCTACCTCCGGCCGTGTGAAATTCTACGTCCAAGAATTTTAAAGACTGTGTTGATACTAGTTGGCTTTTGTCTATGTTTACGATCCAGCCATGATGTTCTAGGAAGGACACCACTACAGTATGTTTCTGTCTTGTAGCAGTTTTTCTTGTTTTTGTGACTTTATCAGAATTTCATCTAGATATGGATACATTTAAACACACTTTTTCTTAATTCTGATTTCAATGGAGCTAATACCTTTGTAAACGTTCTGGGAGATGTTGCTAGTCCAAACGTAGTTGCAATTTTGATGTCTCTTTGCTATAGAGATGTGTAAGGCATGTGTAAGGTAAGGATGTGTAAGGCATCTTTTAGATCTATTTATATCTCTCAATCGTTTGGTTTTACTTCTTGGATGATGATGTTTAGTGAAATCATTTTGAACTTTCTTACCTGTAAGTAGGTATTTACGGTTCTTAGATTCAATACTGCTCTGCAACCTCCTTTTTTCCACCAAAAAGATCTTGGAATAGATCCCTCTTCTCCTCTGTCTTTGAGGAACCTTTGTTATTACATTGGCCTGTAATAACTCTTTCAGGATAAAACTCATTTGTTTTATTTTCTGTTTTGTCTGAGAATATTTTGTCTTTAAGAATATATCCCTTCTTGGAATGTTCTTGAACTCCAGGTAGTACCCGAAAGAAAGGATCTGTAGTACCCACCTGTCTTTTATTGACTCAGTCCATGCTGCTTCGAATTGATTCAGTCTTCCCCCAACTTGAAGCTGCTGGACCCCTTGACCTTCATGTGAAATACTCTCTGGGAAATGACGCTCTCCCTTTGGAGCCACGAAAAATCTTATTTTGTCCGCCTCTCCATGACGTTTATCTTGAGAACGGTCTTCCAGGACGATATGTTCTTGTCTCCCTATATTGTGTTCTTTCCGTCTGATGGTATGTAGGACATATCTTCAATTTCTACTTTCCTGTGGTAAAAATGTGTCTCCTGATGCTTTGTTTATAATTGCATCTAATTTATTCCCAAATATAAATTCTCCTTCAAAGGGCAAATTACATAAACTGTTTTTGGATTCGGTCTCTGCCATCCAGTGTCTGAGCCATAGCACTCTTCTTGCTGTTACTGTATAGTCCATTGATCTGGCTGCCAGTCTTACCGCATCCAGCGACGTTTCAGCTACGTAGTCGGCTGCCCATTTGATTTGTGACAATGCTTTAAATTAGAAGTTCTCTTGAGACCTTTTTCCAATGCTTCTTCTATATTAGCAATCCACATCTGCATTGCTCTCGATACTGATGTCGTTGATATTACCGGTTTGCATGCTGTACCTGCTGTCACATATGCTTTCTTCGAAACACTATCCATCTTCTTATCCATTACATCTTTGAGTGATGCTGCATCTTCAACTGGTATGGTTGTTTTCTTGAAATTCTGGAAATTGCCGCATCAATTTTAGGACTGACTTCCCAGTATTTTACCTCCTCTTATACAAAAGGATACATCTTGTTAAACTTTTTGGGAATAATTAGTTTCTATCCGGCTGTGACAATTCCATTTGTATCACCTCTTTGATTACTTGATGAATTGGAAAACATCTGGATTTCTTCTGCCTTGTCCCAAATAAGGTATCTGATTTCTGAGTAATTTCTTCTGTATCCTCTAATTCCAATGTTTCTCTCATTGCCTTTATAAGAGGATCCACCATGTCTAAATTAAATTCTGATTCTTCAGCCTACATTTCTTGCTCTGACAAAACACATTCCCCTTCCGACGCTTGGTGATATATCATCTCTAATTCGTCTGATGAGGAGTCTCTCACTCTCTCCATGCTTGTCTGATACCTTGCTCTCGTTTGCACTGGTTTCACTGCTTGTTGCACCGCAGACTTTACACTCTGCTTTACTGTATCTTTCCTCCATGATAGGAAAGTATTCATTTGTTCATTTGACTCACCGGCTGCTGCTGCTTTAAGGCAGTCTGCACAAAGCTTCTTGGCTTCTAACGCTCGCTTTTCGCATGTTGCACACCATTTAGTTTGTTTCTTTTGATGCAGGGACTCTACCGCCCCCCTTAGAAGTTCCTTCTTCTGGTTGTATAACCATAGCACCAAGGTGAAAAAATATTTATTTCAGTTCCATGTTATCAACTCTCTTTTAATCTCTACTAAGCTAAGGACTCACCTAATTTTTGTAAGCGACCCTTTACTTCCTCCAGCTTCCATGCTGGCTTCCAAACTTCTTTCAGCTTCTTGCAGCTGATTTCTCCTGTCTGCCGAGCGTTCCATGCTGTGGCTGCTTCCAGGACAACATCTCACAGCTCTGTGTGCCGTCGCTCTGTTCCTGTGACGTCAGCGACAATGCGTCCAATCGAAGCGCTTGGATCTCGTGCACGCACCCGCCTGTAGGATCGTAGCGTGCGCACGTTCAAAACGTGCACGTGCTATGCACTAACGTGGGACACCTTGCCGGTCTTTCTCCCCACTCCGCTGCGTTCTCAGACACCTCATTTGTGCCTCTGATCTGCTCTACAGCTCTGCTGTCTGCCCGCTGCATTCTATGACAACATCCATGGTACTGTCCAGTTGCACGGCCTCCGTCGTGCTACCACCCACGGTACGTAGAACGGAGCCTCAGGAGAAGAGAGGCTGAGACTCCCTGGCTTGACTGCAATAGCTACAGTTCGGTGAGTCCAATTAAAAAATAACACACTCTACTCCTAGCTGCAGGACAGGAAAAAGACTATCTGCGGGTAGTGGGAGGGGCCTTTTATGGCCTACCTGCAAGAATTCAATCTCCTGTCTTACTCAGCTGAGTATTGAGTTAACCCTACCATGCCCACTGCCATGGTGACAGGAAACAAGTATTTTGGTTAAACAACAAGGCAATTGCAGAGGAGAATTTTGGAGCATGTCAATTCCATTAAACACGAACTTGACACATCAGATGGTAGACACCAGAAACATATTGGGAACATTAATTGCCTGAATTTTATGGGTAACTATGATCTCAAGAGATTAATGAGGGGGAGTGATACTGAGGCTGAATGGCTTTAGAAATTAAAAACGTGCAGTCCTGACGGCCTTGATGAGGGGTGTACTTATACCTCCTTCATTGACTAAAATACCACTATGTATGTATCTATGTATCTATGTAACGGTCACCATCATCTTACTGTATTACAAAACTCTCTCTCTCTCTCTCTCTCTCTCTCTCTCTCTCTCTCTTTCTCCCTAAAAAATTAACTATAGTTGTAAAAGAAGACTGGTGCAACCCAAAGTGCAAGATTGCTATATGACTGCCTATGGAATAGTTATATATGATTTGAATACGTTTGGCCTCTCAGTGTATTATCACTATTTATTTAAGCATTCTTTATTGTACTAATGGACTCTCACAGGTGCTAACACATTGAAATTGTCTACTGTAGGTGCCATCTAGTTTGAACACACTAGTGTTGGTAAACGGGTGTTTTTTTCTGGTAACCTTGGCAACGTATGTCATATTTAAAGACCTGGTTTAGCACATTCGCTAATTTCCTCTTACAAAGCTCTGTAGCTGGAGGGAAACATATGTCTGGCATGCACGAGTGAGTTATAAATCTTCAAAAAGAAGTACATTCATTCTGCATACCGTAGGCTATTAAATGTAACATTTAAAACATCACTAAAATAAGTTCCAATAGTTAGAAAATAAATCAGTGACAATGTGAGGACATACAAATTAAATATAATAAAACCATAGGCGAGTGTGGCTGGGAAGCACATTGTTTGTATAGAGAAACAATGAATGGTTTCTTTTGTCTGAAGGACAGAGCTGTATAGCCATGGGGTTAATACACTGTCTATAGTAGTGCTGGTGTATATTCATGTGTCAATTCATGAAGACCATAACAGCAGTTATACCCTTTTTAACACTACATAGATTTGTAGCAAAGTCTTATGAGTGGTAACAGACGTTACAAGTAGATTAATAGCAGGATTCAGCTATAGTGTGATGTAGATCAGGGGAGCGCAAACTTTTGAAGCTGCGCCCCCCTGCCTGACCTCCCCCTATCTCGCGCCCCCTCTCCTACCTGCCAGCTGCGTAAAATGATGCTCCGGGGTCACGTGATGTCACCCACGGCGTCATTTGATGCCGGTGACGTCACATTACCTCGCAGCATCAAATGACGCCGCATTGCCATGGAGACGCGTCTGAATCCCGATAAGTGTTACTGTTGCAGAGGCCTCACGCGATCCCCGGCATTTAATTTAAATGCCTTGGGGAAGAGTGCGGGACCTCTGCAACCGCCCGCGCCCCCCAAGACAAATCTTCCGCCCCCCTGGGGGATGCGCCCCCCAGTTTGCGCACCGCTGATAGATGAATGGCCTGTGGGCAATTTTGACTAGTTGCCTATAGGAGGTGGATGCACATTGTGTCTCTAACAGGTAAAGGGAAAAGCACTACTCCTGTGTGGTTAGATGTTGATAATAACTTGACACCTCTACTATGAGAACCCGACAGATGCCTGATTGTGTCAGAAGTATAAACTCATAGACCTGTTAGATGCAGCTCTCACTGTCTGCCTACTGTGTACTCATACAGTATAAGGCTATAGTAGCATGATGCAGCTCTATCTGGCTGCCTACTGACTACTGTGATCAGTGAGAGAGTATTCGTCTAATACTGATAAATGAGTAGTAATTAAGTAACAAAATGCAGATCTAACAGACTGCTTACTAGCTACCAAGATCAAGTTATAATAACACAGCTAAGCTCTATTTGGCTGCCTATTGGCTGCTATAATTAATAAATCTGTGGTGGTCTGACACTGGTACTGTAGGTGGTATAGCAAGTACAATATCACACATGCAGCTCTAACAGGCTGCCTACCAACTACTGTGATTGGATAACCTTGGTAGTCTGTGTGGCTGAATCTCAGAGCTCTGTTCACAGCCGCAGGGTCCTACATCTCCCAGGCAAACTCTTTTGGGCAGTCCCCACACCTGCCTCTGCAGGGTCTAGAAAAGATAGCATCTGTGATATTCCATTCAACTCCCATGGCATCCCCCTGAGAAGCGTGACCCTGTCTCCCTCAGGATCTGGAAGCACTGACTAGGTGTAAGTTCCTGCCTTTAAAAGAGCTCAGGAGCTAAATTACCTACAGCCTACCAGCTAGGGTGTGGTCGGCTGCCACATAGTGAGGAACTTAATGTGACGATAGCCTGTCACAGGTATTAAAGGGTTAACACAAATCACTGGGTCGAACTGAACGAGTCTTAGATATAATAAAGTATATTTATTCCTTTGGATAGGTGAGCACACGAATAATACAATAACAAACAAGAAGTACACTTACTTTGGGGTTGGGGAATGAGAAGTATGAAGCATAGCAATTCTCTCGCAATCAGGTAGCATTCAGATGATATTTAGAAGACAAAGGATACAGGGTGGACATCAGTTTATAAACCTTTTGTGCCCTATCCTTAACATTGAGTACAGTGGATTGGTTTTCAATTACCTCTAGCCACTCATTAATGTGGGAACACTTTTTGACCCATGCCCCCTACTAGTTGGTACATGCGCAGTAGAGCTCTGGGGTCTCATTTCTATAACCCCTCCTCTACATCAGGAATGCCAGCTAGTCAACCAGTTTGGGATCCTGGCAGGATATTCTTTGTTTGTGAGGTGTGAAATGGAACACTTGAAGACTGCTCTGGTTTGAGTACTCTCCGCCCTCATGCAAACAGTGGAGGTGACAAACTCCTTTGAAACATACTCAAGTCCTAGACATTGGGTC
Organism: Ascaphus truei; assembly: GCF_040206685.1. Classification (NCBI taxonomy): domain Eukaryota; kingdom Metazoa; phylum Chordata; class Amphibia; order Anura; family Ascaphidae; genus Ascaphus; species Ascaphus truei. Next base: position 86,449,520 of record NC_134486.1, read on the forward strand.
GCCTTTCTGGCCATATGCTACCCTGGTATGCAAAGGAATTTCCTCTGGGTTTCACCCATACCTTGAAATACAGTATGTTGGATAAAACATGAACATATTAAAATATCCGGTTCTGTTAGGTCCAGCAGGTCCAAACTCCCCAGTTCTCAATGCCGGAACTGGGACACCCTATGGTCCAATTTGAGACTTTCTACGACCTTCAGAACCGGAGATACACAAATACACTTAAAACCGTTTCACATTTTAATACACAAATCTCCGCTGTAAATTAAATCACGGTTTTTCACTAAATCCCCATTGAAAACAACGGGCTTCGCTGCCATAGACTTTCAATGGCAAACCGCCGCCATTGGTGGCTATGGGAATCCCCGCCATAGACTTTCAATGGGGCGATGCCGCCGTTGAAGTCAATGGGGTTTTTCCGCCGTAGAAGGTCAATGGGGTTTGGCCGCCATTGGAGTCTATGGGAAAAGTCCCGAACCTTCAAGGGGGTCCATACTCCGTCGGGTTGGTCCAAGCGGGTCAAAGATGGTTCTGCAGCGATGCCGGAGCAGTGGCTACAGATACCCCAAACCCTGATCCGCTGGGCCCTCCGGAACCGGAGCTATGGATTACCAATTTTCAGCTTTTCACACTTAGCCGTTTTCCTGAGCTGTTTCTGCCGCCGCCATTGGAACCTATGGCGCGGCCCGCTCTTCTTGGTTCGACCCTTATCGGGGGTCCAGGATACGGGGACCCGGTTGTGGTCGAGTGGGGGGAGGTCTAGGAACTAGGGACAGAAAGAATTTTATTTCTAGGTGCCCTAGAACTGTTGATTCCCACGCCACTTGTCGTTGAACTTGACTTATCAGTGATCAAAGCTCTCCTATTGAAAATGTATCCGCTTTGCGGTTAAGCGGTTTGGACGGCAGCCAACTCGTTCCTGGAAAGCTCTTTCGAGGATTTCTCCATTGAAGTCAATGAGCCCATTGACTTACAATGGGAAACCGCTGCTCTCCCTCTCGGACGCCATCTGCTGGTCTTCTCAGGAACAAGACTCGACAGCAAGATTCGCCATTGAAATACATGGAGTTCCAATGGCGGCCTATGGGAGCCTGCAAAATGGTGACTGAAAAGGCGGGAAAATTACACAAAGGGCTATAATCACTATACAACTATTAACCCTTGTGCTCCCGGATGGATCTCAGTGTGTGTGTGATGCAGACACTGATTAACCAGATGTTACACTAAAACAGGGGAAACCGGGGAATTCACATTTACATGTCATAACAGGAGTTAAATCACAGTTCTTATTCTTAGCCCAGTTAACCCCTTGTCTCCTTGGTGAGGTCAGGGGATGGCCCAATGGGGTGTAACCCCTTTAATCCCGGGCAACCCCCTTTCTTCCTCTACACTTAACCCTTCACTTTCTCACATATCCTCCCCCCCAGCTCAGACCTGTTGGGGTGAGCTACCGTGTAGACCTAGCAGTGTAACCCATCTTCAGGCAATATCCTCAACTGGAGCTCCTTAAGGCAATCTTATTAAGGAGTGTGGCAGGACGGCCTCGTGGCAGGGTCAGTAAGACGCTTAGGCAGAGGATTAATCTGAACTGGGTTGGTTTATTAACCAGCAGACAAATGAAGATAATGGGTACTGTCCCTTTAAATCATAATAAAACATAGAAAATAAACAACTATTCTTTTTAGGGAACACTAACTACACCATAGCTTTCACCCTCACTAACTGCATGGCCAGCTAAGCTGGTTCCCAAGCCAAAACATGCTGTGTCATATGGAACAAGGTAACACAGTCTCTGCATACAACAATAAAGTGTTTTTGTTTATCTGTCAGTCCTTTGGAGCAGACGTCACTGCTTCAGCACGGCCTTGCGTCCTTTCTTCCTAGGGGAATTCAGCTCCACCTTGAGCCCAGAGAACTCCTCTGTACCAGCTTCCGCAGCTGGGGAGCACTTCTATCTCCCCCCGTCTCTGGGGAAAATAGTCTCTCACTCTGTGACTCCCACCATTGTCTCTCTGTGTTTGTCTTAAACACTTCCTTGTTTCACTGAGGAGCCCAGCCCCTGATTAATCAGATTTCAGCTGCTGCTCTTTCTCTGAGGAGATTAACGCTATGTGGACTGGAAAGCACACTTACTTCATTGTTCCAGCCTACTGAGTCAGTGACTCTGTCACAGGAGATATGAAGATCCTTAGTCGCCATTAGACATTGATATGTGTGCTGTTTTTGTGCGACAGCTCTCCAAACTCATCAATGTCCTTGTCGGAGAATTCCAGCTTAAATTTCTTCTCCTTTTTCTTCTTTGACTTCCAGTCCAGCAAGTCCTCAAACGTCTCTTTAATTCTCTCTGTGTCATTCACACTGTCAGACTGTTTCCTAGGCTTCCGGTGAAACCTGTGGATCTGATTCTCTTTGCTATTATTTCATGGCAAAGGGTGGTGAGAATTGGAACTGTTCAAAGCCAGCTGGAACTTCGTTGCTTCTGCTTTTCAGTCTTTGAACATTCCAACTCTGAACGTTCATGGTTCTTCTAATTGCAATGTCTTTTCTCAAGACCATTTTCACTCCTACCAGTAATTTTTGATTAACCCTTTGGAGCAACTATCTAGTACTCGGGAGGTGAAGTACAGAGGCTTGCTACCTCATTATCAGTTTGTGACTACAATGAGAAGTCGTAGTTGAAGAGGATACTGGTGACAAAGTCCTTGTAGCCTGTGCACTCAGTGTCCTGCACCGGTCTTCCAGCTCCCTCCTCCGGTCAGGCAGAAGGGAGGGGAGGGAGAGGGGGGGAGAGAGTGTGGGACCCAAGGCAACCGCCTTGCCCTAAGGCCGATCCTGCGATAACATGTTCATCTTCAATCTCTAAAACAGAAAGATTATGCCTCTGCCAAAGATCTGTGAATTTTACATAAACAGGTTGTTTAACAAAGGGCTGTGGCATCACCATCATATCTGTGCGTGTGGTCTTCACAGTAGAGCTTTCATTGTGGTTTTGTGGGGTTGGTTTGCATTCTGTGATAAATATCGCTTTCTTGCTTTTTTTGTTAATTCCCTCTTCCCTCTTACCTGTAGTCCTCTGTAGGTGCAGCATCATGATGGAATTTGGAGGGTACTCCTTTGATACCGATTGCCTATTGGAATGTTTATGTAGTGCATGGTTAGGACTTATGGACTACAAAAAGTACACAATGCTGTGTGCTTTTGTAGCACTTTACATTCAAACTTTTGTTCTGCACATTCCTGAATTAGTTCCTTACAGTCCATGATTAAATTTCATCCACTCTGAGGTCCCTCCCTGCATCAACAGTAAAAGAATATCACTCACTCATCCAACAATCGCGTCTATATATCAAAAACCTATTTAGCTCAAACACTGGGCTAAAGCGTGACACTTTTATCCTTCACCTCTTGGTCCAGTTTTGCTCCATGTGTGTCAGCTTGAAACGTGCCATAAGGATGGAGGGGATATGCAATATTCATATAGTAAAATGAATCAAATCATGTGTCTACTACTAAGAAATTGTATATTCAAAATTCATTTCTGATGTGTAAAAGTTCCTGTCTATTAGCCTATGTAAAATGGCATATTAAATATTAAAATGTTTCCTAAATGTGATGCAGCTGCAAGCAGATAATAACTTAAAGCACCAAAACAACATTTTCCCTTGATATATAGACCCCAAAAATATGCATTACTTGTCGTCTTATTCCATCTCTGGGTCATTGATTATTCTATCAATGGTGATCAATCAGTGAGTGTGATCTACAAGTCAGAATCCTCTTGATGCTGAGAGAGGAGTTTTGTGAAATTGTAGAATGTACCCTCTTAGCCAAGGTCAAAATCTCAGCTTCTAATTAAATCCTTTCTTTCCTCCAATCTGTCATATCATTGTCAATGGTCTACTCTAACTGATATAAAGATGTGAAAGGGCACAGGTCTGACTCACATTTTGCCTGGAAAACTGTTCCGTATTCATACTGTAGCTCTGCTTGGTCTGTCAGTCAACTAAAGACAATCTGTAGTGGCTTGGCAGAAAGTCAGACAATAGGGGGATGCACATATTATTTATGTGTACATAACAAGGAGTTGTAAAGACAGAAAACAATAGTGGCTGGTTTTAAAATTGCAGAAGCAAATCATATAATTTTAATAACTAAATATGTCCTTATAATGTTGTCAATCTTACATAGTTTACATTATATCTCTTTTTATTACAAGGTCACATAGATGTCAAATATAGCAAGCATCCGGGAAGGTGACTCACCAGGTCTATCTGGACACACAACTTTATATAGCTTTTTTTCATTTCTGTTAGCCCATCCCTTCATATTCTGTATCTCTTCTGTTCCCTTCTCTTCTCCCTCCTCACCCTATCCCTCCACGCCTCCATCCCCCTCCCTCCCCCCTCACCCCCCCATCTCCTGTCAGGCATATTTTCTTTTCTTAAACTGTTTATTTAAAAAAATGCCATAGAACAAAAAGTTTGAACATTACCAAGGGAAGAGGTCCATAAAGAAAAGAAGGAAGGGGGCAAAAAATACATGCAATAGACAAATGGTCTTCTAGATGAGTTATATAAAAGTGCTCAAAGTATTTGAGTATTTACCATTCCAAGCATTAGGCCTGGGACATAGTAAACACTTTGGTGCTGCTGCTCGCTGATGCTTGCTGCCGCTCACTCTACCAGGAGCTTTTTGCTGTCCTGGCAGAGAGACAACAAGCGCGCTTGGGAGGCGGGTATCACTGTGTGTGTGTGTCATTTGGTAGCTGTCAGTGTGTGTGTGTGTGTGTGTGTGTGTCACTGGGGAACATGTGTGTGTGTGTGTGTGTGTGTGTGTGTGTGTGTGTGTGTGTGTGTGTGTGTGTGTGTGTGTGTGTGTGTGTGTGTGTGTGTGTGTGTGTGTGTGTGTGTATTATATAATATTTTAAAAATAAAAAAAGAAGACATGTTGTGAGAATAAATTATTTATTAACATTGTGCAACTTTGATAAATATATTCACACACATACATCACACACACATACATCACACACACATACATCACACACACATACATCACACACCCACACACCCACAACACACACACACACCCACACCTCTGCTGGTCTGGTGGCTCTGTAGTTACAATGCCGGACCGGCTGCAGCCCCATTGGATGGGAGCGGTCACGTGACCGCTCCTCCGCTTGCCCGAGCGGCAAATTTCAAACTTGCCTGTCTCGGGGAAGTTTCTCAGCCTCCGCACGCATCAGCACGCATGCAGAGGCAGAAACTATAGCCGCGCTGATTACAGATGCAGGGGCTTTGTGCATCTGTTCAGCGCAGCTCAGCGACGCTGAGTTCACTATGTCCTGGGCCTTAGAGTATTGTAGATATGTCTGAATGGAGTTAGTATTGTCAGGAATAGCGTTACAAATTCCCAGACTGACGTCAGGAAGCTGGAGGGGGTGGGCAGCCCCGTCACTGTGTGCCACGTTGGGAGTGGTGAGGTGGTAGAGCAGAGAGACCAGGCATATTTGTTTTAAGGAATATATCTGTGAAACTCTCTGAATAGTATAGTCTCTTGTGGAGTTTTCTGCAATGTGTACTATTTTAGGCTCTGCAGCTTATCACTGAAGGGAACACCGAGCGTCATCGTGATATTACTCACATTTATTAGCTCGTCTGAAGTGATGCTGTAGGCAACCATTTTGATTATCCAGACCGCAGGCATTTCTGCACTAAATATCTCCTGTTTTAGCCACTTCTGATGCAGGAGACCTTTCTGTTCAACTAAGATAAAATATATATATATATATAAATTGCCTTGAACAGTAATGTTATTGGTTTTAATAGCTCTGATCGAGGTATTGTAGTATGTACTATCTATTGTAGTTAAAAAATGAATTACACTGGCAAACTTTCTCTCTGTACAAGCGAGAATCTATGGTAATCAGCTAAAGAATGATTTTTTTTAGATTCCCCTTGACAAAGTTTCCTCAACCTAACAATACAAGCAGGAAAAGAGTAGATATAAATGGCACACCACTGTTTAGAAAAATAAATTTACAGAATATTCCCTTTTGGTGCTCACCTTCTGCTGATCCCGGCGTCCCAAAGCTGGTGTTTGGTCTGAAGAAAGGACATTTGGTCCAGAAACGTTACCTTGTTATTGGCTCTGATGAATTCAATGCACTTTGAAGTTTTTTTTTACTCTACCACAGTCTTTTGTGTGCTCCTTCTATTTCTTGTTTATAACAATACAAGCAAATGAAGGATGAGCAGATATTTAATTTAACTCCAATGCCTCCCTGCCTGTCTGTTAACACATCTCCCAGTCGCTGATTTGAAGTAATTATCACATATTCTTCTTCTAGCATAAGGAGGCATCAATTGAGATTCACACTCAAACTCCTCGGCTGCCAGAGTGACTATTAATAGAGATGGGTGAAAAATTAGCTGAAGTTTGAAATCAATGGGAATTTTTCAATTTTCACCAAAAAAAAAGAAGAAAAAAGTTAGCGGTAATTTCAAAGTTAGAAAAGGTTCTCTTAAAAAAAAAATGTGCAGAGGTCACGTGACTTCAAAAATGCCCACGGGACCTTTTTCTTTTAAGTCAACTTTTTTAAATGTGTTAAAAATTGTGAAATTTTGAAGGGGAAAAAAAACACAGAAACATTTCACACAACATTGAAAAAAGGGGACATTTAAAAAAAATAAAATAGCTGCGTTAATCTTAGGGTGGAGTTAGCGACATTATTGGGGATGGGAAAAAATCTCCCGATTGCCAGGGAGGTAATATTGGCGTACATTTTGTGTGTGTGTGTTAACCCTTTGAGCACTGAAGGGGTCATTGGCACCAGTGTGTCACGGCCCCTCCGGCATGCTGCGATCATGTGATCTCTGCTCAGCGATGACATAATCACTCTGTCAAAACTCGAACAGAAGAGGAGGGAGGATCATCATCGTCTGTTCAGATCACATTCACTGCTCCTGCATAGAGCTGAACAAAGGTGCCAGATCAAACAAGCAAAAAGTCCATGACGTATAGTAGCTACTATGTCATGCGTTCCCTGGTGTGCTAGACCCTGAGATTTAGTAGTTACGTCATGGGCCACCCAAGGGGTTAAGTATTTATTTATATATAGAAAACAGAATACAATCAGCGCAAATTCCAAACACTTAGTGGGGTTGTAGTAGTAAAAATATTAACTACCCCTTGCCAATCAGTCAAACAGGAGGTGTTATACCTTACAATCTATTCTTGCTTGAATGCAGCCAATTAGGTCTGCGGCTCCACACTTGCCGCAATGGATAATGTAGAGAAGAAATGACCTAGGCGCAAATAAGCCAGGAAAGAAACAAAGAGAAAAATATCATAGGGCAGTATGTCTGTTACTTTCAGAGTTAAGGTGGTAAGGTATACACTTACACTTAATCAGCCAAATAAAAGCCTTTAATCCACCACTGAGGAAGCCCTAGAGAAACGCGTAGGGCAGACCCTGCAGTCATTGCAGGCATTGCAAACCGAGCAGAGTGAGACGCGCTGCAGAACGGAGTGGAGATAGCGCTGTGACGTCATTGGAGGTCGAAGTCTCGCGAGAATTGGAGCCGGAGCACGTGACGCGGAAGTAAACCAGGCTAGCAGCAGTGCAGTGGACCGGACAGCTTACTCTACGAGTGTGAGAGACTCAATTCAAACTCTCAACTGCTTGAAATTATTTCACACCATGTGAGTGAGATACTGTTTGTTATTTTTTAGATAGTTTTTACAATAAAAGGTTTTATACTATTTTTGTTCCATTGTCCCTCTTCCCCTTCCCCCCCCCCCCCCTCCCTGGTGAGCTATATCCCATGTTAAGGAGACACGCAGCTGCAGATGAAAAGGTGACCCCTGAAGCAAGCAGCAGTCGTGGAGAGTCTGAGATCCATGCAAACAGCAAAGAAATCCCAGCAGCAGTGTTCCTGAATCCCAGTGGTGGATTAAAGGCTTTTATTTGGCTGATTAAGTGTAAGTGTATACCTTACCACCTTAACTCTGAAAGTAACAGACATACTGCCCTATGATATTTTTCTCTTTGTTTCTTTCCTGGCTTATTTGCGCCTAGGTCATTTATTTATATATATCTATATATCTATATATCTATATATATATGTAACAGTGTTTCCCTCACCCAGTGGGAGATTTGTCCATTACTACGGTGTATGGTGCATATACCTGCTGGTAACAGGAGGGCTGAGTAGTCCGCCGGTGGTAGTGGGGACACAGGATCAGGCTTCTGGGGTTCATACCCCACATATCTCTTTAGCAGTGCAGCACCTCCATCTACCGTAGGCTCCAGGGAACTGAAGGTGATCTCCCACGGTAGAACTTATTACCTTTCCCCCCAGTAAGGTCACACACCAGGCAGGAGGTATATAACAACAGAAACGGTTTATTGTCTTCTGTACAGCACAGTTACATGACAGGTTTCTGCCCGATGCAGTACTCTCAGCTCTCACTGAAGGATGGTCCCTGGACTGACTCTATAAGCCAAGGGCTCCCGCAGCCATCCTAGCTCTTCCCCACCTCCCTAGCAGAGGCAAAGGTATGGTCCACACTCACTCTCCCCCGGAGGGAAGAGCAGAAGAGAAGGCCCCAATTTCAGGCTCCCAGTTGTGTGACCTGCCTTCCTCAGTGGTGGAAGGATACTACTAAATTTATGGCGGTCCTGCCTTTAAGTACTGCCAGGAGGAGGGCACCAGGTTTGGCTCATTGGTCATGCCCAGGCCTGATGTCACCGCCTCCCGCTGTCACTCAATTGCAGCTCATTGGAGGGGGGAAACTCCATAGCAACTACTGGCAACCTTATTGTACCAGGGTTTACTGCCAGCCCAAGGGCAGAATAGTAGCTATCAGGTGACCTGGCTACATATATATATATATATATATATATATATATATATATATATATATATATATATATATATATACATATATATATATATACATATACATATACATATACATATACATATATATATATATATACATACATATATATACAGTGTTCGACAAATCACCCAAAAATCTACTCGCCCAACCAAAAAATCTACTCGCCACCTAGTCCCGCCCCTAGTCCCACCCCCAACTCCGCCCCTAGTCCCGCCCCCAACCCTGCTTTAAAATAAAATATATAAATAAAATACATTTAATAAATTCCTAGTCAGAACAACATTCGTTTTTGACATAAATGTATTTATTGTATTACATTATACTACAATTAGTCGTGTGTGTGTGTGTGTGTGTGTGTCAATGTCGGATCTAGAAATAAAAGCCAGATGTGAATGACTAGTTTCCTGAACCCCTTAACCAGTGTCTGGACGTCGGCGCTTCACAGAGAGAGACAGACAGACAGACACACACCCACACACACACAGAGATCGGCACACCCACACAGAGAGAAAGAGAGACACACAGAGAAAGAGACACACAGAGAAAGAGAATGAGAGACACACACTGAGAGAATGAGAGACAAAGAGAGAGTGCGACAGAGAGAGTGCGACAGAGAGAGGGTGACGGTGACAGAGAGAGGGAGAGGGTGACACAGGGAGAGGGAGGGCGACACAGGGAGAGGGAGGGCGACACAGGGAGAGGGAGGGTGACACAGGGAGAGGGAGGGTGACACAGGGAGAGGGAGGGTGACACAGGGAGAGGGAGGGTGACACAGGGAGAGGGAGGGTGACACAGGGAGAGGGAGGGTGACAGGGAGAGGGAGGGTGACACGGAGAGGGAGAGGGTGACACAGAGACAGGGAGAGGGTGACACAGAGACAGGGAGAGGGTGACACAGAGACAGGGAGAGGGAGAGGGTGACACAGAGACAGGGAGAGGGTGACACAGGGAGAGGGTGACACAGGGAGAGGGTGACACAGGGAGAGGGTGACACAGGGAGGGAGGGAGAGGGTGACACAGGGAGAGGGTGACACAGGGAGAGGGTGACACAGGGAGGGAGGGAGAGGGTGACACAGGGAGAGGGTGACACAGGGAGAGGTAGGGTGACACGGAGAGGGAGGGTGACACAGAGAGGGTGACACGGAGAGGGTGACACGGAGAGGGTGACACATGGAGAGGGTGACACATGGAGAGGGTGACACAGGGAGAGGGTGACACATGGAGAGGGTGACACAGGGAGAGGGTGACACAAGGAGAGGGTGACACAGGGAGAGGGAGAGAGAGGGTGACACAGGGAGAGGGTGACACAGGGAGAGGGTGACACAGGGAGAGGGTGACACAGGGAGAGGGTGAGAGGGTGACACACTCACAGACACAGACACCCACTCTCACTCAGACAAACTCTCACACACACACACACACACACACAGTCTGTCACTCACACACACAAACACTCACCCGCAAGGCAGGGGGGTCGCACATGGCAGCGGGGGCCTCCGCACGGCAGGAGGGCCTTTGCAAGGCATGGGGGTCGCACATGGCAGCGGGGGCCTCCGCACGGCAGGAGGGCCTCTGCAAGGGGCCGCGCCCCCTCCAGAGGGGGACGCCGACACCGCAGTATCCTGCTTAGACCGAGCAGGGAGAGGCTCCGGTGAGGGGATTTCCCCTGCTTAGAGCAGGCAGAGGCCCCGGTGAGGGGATTTCCCCTGCTTAGAGCAGGGAGAGGCTCCGGTGAGGGGATTTCCCCTGCTTAGAGCAGGGAGAGGCCCCGGTGAGGGGATTTCCCCTGCTTAGAGCAGGGAGAGGCCCCGGTGAGGAGATTTCCCCTGCTTAGAGCAGGCAGAGGCCCCGGTGAGGGGATTTCCCCAGCTTAGAGCAGGGAGAGGCCCCGGTGAGGAGATTTCCCCTGCTTAGAGCAGGCAGAGGCCCCGGTGAGGGGATTTCCCCTGCTTAGAGCAGGCAGAGGCCCCGGGGAGGGGATTTCCCCTGCTTAGAGCAGGGAGAGGCTCCGGTGAGGGGATTTCCCCTGCTTAGAGCAGGGAGAGGCACGCGTGGGGTGAGGGGGGGGTCACGGAGGCCGGGAGAGATTGGGGTGAGGGGGGGGGTGGATGGCCCGATGGGAGGGGGTGGTGGATGGCCGATGCGAGGGGGGGCGGATGGCCCGATGGGAGGGAGGAGGGGTGACAGATGGCCCTGCAGGGGCCTGAGGGCAGACAGGCGTGGAAGGGGCTGGCTGGCGGAAGGGGGAGGAGTGGAAGAGCTGAGGAGGGAAAGTTGCTGAGAGGCGGGGGAGGAGCGAAGGCAGTGATCAGAGAGCCGGCTTTTTTTTTTTCTCCAGCGCGAGCGTGGGAAAAACAGCAGCGCGAGCGCGGGAAATGTAAAAAATACACGTGTGCTGCTTGTGCCAATATTTACTCGCCCGGGGGTTAAATCCACCCGCCCCGGGCGAGTAAATGTATATCTACTCGCCACCTAGTACCAAACGTGCGCTGCTTGGGCCAATATTTACTCGCCCGGGGGTTAAATCCACTCGCCCGGGTATATATATATATATATATATATATATATATATATATATATATATATATATATATATATATATATATATATATATATATATATATATATATATATATATATATATATATATATATATATATATATATATATATATATATATATATATATATATATATATATATATATATATATATATATATATATATATATATATATATATATATATATATATATATATATATATATATATATATATATATATATATATATATACATATATATATATACATACACAGTATATATAGTATACATAAATAAAACATAATGTATTGACCAAAGGCATCAAACCACACCTTTTGAAAGACATCCAACAGTCTTCATCTACAAACATTGAAGTGAATGGGTCATAAGATGTCTTTTATTATTTTGTATACATATTGGAAAAATATCTTTACACAACGCTCACCAACAGTATGTGGTTTTGCCTCAGCATTTGTTCTCATCAGCACATAAATAACATAAATTTATTTAGATTTGCGCAATTTGCCTTTTGGATTTGGTTAGCCTTTACCATTAACAGGCTGTAGGATTTGCATGCTTCGCACTGAGTGTTTTTATTAAGTACTTTCAGATCCCAGTGACAATGTGGGTGTGTATAATTTTAAAGGCACAATATCTCAGTTTTTTTACATAATATGTTGCAATTCCACCTATCAACAGTTGTGAGCAGGGGCGGGTGGGCTGGCGTCGGGGGAAAGAGTGGGAAATGGCTGGGGACTGAAGAATACAGCACAGATAAGAAATCAAACATGAACAGTGACTCCTGTATAGGGGCCACAGTGTAACTAATGGATGTGCAGAGCAATTGTTTGTCTGTAAAACATACATGTGGGAGCAGGATACTCGCAGTAGGTGTGGGCGGGAAATATGTAGTGATATATATATACTGTATATATAAATTATACTGTATGTGGGTATAGATTTTTACATACAGTTGTGTGAAAAAAAAGGACATAATAATAATTATCTGTTCCTTAGCAGGTCTTAACATTAGGTCAATACAACTTCAGATGAACAACAACACAACATATTACACCGTGTCATGATTTGACAAAAATAAAGCCAAAATCGAGACACCATGTGTGAAAAACTAAGTACACCCTTACTACTTCCATAGGAATTAAGATGCTGAGTAGCAGACATGTGCTGCTAATCAAATGCCCTTGATTAATTGATCATCAGCAAATGTGACCACCTCTATAAAAGCCAAAGTTTGAAAATCCTTCCTTTGAGAAAGAACGGCTCTGGCTGCCAGATTGGATGCGTCCACTTGCTGTGCAAGGGTAAAACCCACCTGAAGTGTGTCCAGCCGGGTTATAATGTCCAGAAGTTGGCTAGACACGAGTGCCACCTGTTGGTTTTGCTGGGCGAGGCGTGTCTCCTGATCTTCGAGAAGTTCCCTTTGGAGAGATACTGCTCGCTCTACCTCAGCGGGGTCCATGTTTGGCCGAGCAAAATGTGATGGTGCTCATCTCCAATCAGGAAGCAGACCTGCAGGGCTGAGATAGGGATGCATAATAACCGACCAGACCCTAGAGACAGAGTCCTGTTAGAGTATCTGAAGTTGGCAAGCAGGCAGGGGTCAGGGTTGGCAGAAGCGTTGCAAAGTCCAGGAGACAGGCAGAGGTCAGGGCAGGCAGAAAGCAGCGAGGTCGGGGTCACAGCCCGGAGTCAGCAACAGCGGAATCAAAACAGGCAAAAGTGTAAAGCATGACTGCAAAGATTAACAAGAGCTACAAACATTAGAACTTTGCTCGGCGACTCCCACCAGGAAGTGTAGCTTTATATAGCAGGCTGCCAGTAAGAAAAATGGCTGAATTGAGCAGAAAGGGCAGGCAACTTGGAAAACCCGAACTGCAGCAAAACCCGGCACGGATCAGGCAGAATCCTTACAGCTCTTTCTCTAATGTATCTGCCCATCTTACTACATCACTGGGGTACTCCTAATAAAGAAATATATATATATATATATATATATACATACATACACACACACACCTCCACAAGTCCTGCTTGGCTCAGTTTGCCTGTCCCTCCACCATTCCTTTAGCTCTGCCCCCAGTTCTCTCTCAGCTCCTGCTGCAGACTGAGACCGATCTGGTATGCTGTCAGCTTTGGGAACAAAGCCAGGTGCCGGCCCGGCACAGTAACTGCAAAGCAGCGGCCCGCATTCCTGGAAATAGGCCCGGCCCTGGAGGCAATTTCCCCCTTGCCCCCCTGCCCAGCTCGCCCCTGATAATAGGGAAGTAGCACACCCCACAAAGTATTCATTGAATATGGTTGCTATGTCCACACGCACAGTTTCCACTTGGATTGGTTTATTCCAAGCAACTTGGATTTACTTATATCCTAGGAGCACCTTTGCATATATTTTGTATTTACATTTGCTTTTACCCACTGCACCTATGTATTCAATTATACGAAACAACAATACCCAGGTGATTTTAGGATTATTATCATACTTTCATTTCCACTACCATGTTTGCCCTATAATTGTGTTCTTATTCTATATACTCACTTACTTATTTGTAAAGTTTATTGTGCTCAATAGCTGACCATTTCATTACTCATACTCTGTGTATTCCTCTATCCAGGCACACGTTGTACTTTCTTCTCATACACATGTACACAGTTGTTTCATTGTTTTATTTTGAGATAAAAATAAATCCTAAATCTCATCCAAATTTTTTTAATTGTCATATAACTTATTTACAAACCATTTATAGGGTATCTGGGAATGGTCAGGTGGCATTCATATCACTATAATTACATGTTCAGCTTTCATACATCATACTTGTATGAGGTCTTGCTACACACACATTAAAACACAGACACAGATTATAATGATTCATGTTCCTAAAACCAATAAATGACACCAATAAACCCACATATAAAAAAATGTTTACATATAGGACTATAATTTGCTACATCTTATTTTTTAATGTATTAAATTATAGACTGTACATTTTTAAATAGAATTCTTAGCATTACAAAAAACAACGGTATTTTCATACATACATTTTCAGCACACAATGAAAAGAAACATTAACATGTTATTATTTACAGATTATTTCTATGAATATATGTACATTAGGTAATGTCATATACAATGTAATTGTTAAAAAAATATAATGAAAATGGCACACCAGTACTCACAAATCCTTTAAATATAGTCTTTATCACTGGTGCACTAACTCTGCTAATCCTGACATCCCAAATCTGAATCCAAAAATGGACTTTGAAGCACACAGTTTGAAGGAGGCACACAGGAGTGAAAAAGTAACTCTGTGTTTATTAGGATAATCAGAGCAGGTACATTCATGGTAATGTTTTGGGGCACTAAGCCCTTTCCTCTGACCTTACACCCATTTTCTTATTGTAAAAACACAAAAACTAAACATTTAAAAACCAAAGTTGAAGTATGATATCATCCCGATGCGCTAAGCGATGGGATATACAAATCATCTTTTTTAATAAATGATAAAATATAAAATCCTATAGAATGCTGTAGATGGACGTTCACAGAGGTACACAATTGGAGGCTTTTATAAGGTGAAATTATAATAAGGCTTTATTGTGCCTTTTCCTTTTTATCAGGAAATCATCCAAACACAGGGGGGGGAAACAAAGCTTCTATTCACTTGGGAGTATTTCTAGTGAAATCCTATGCAATTAATTCACATCTCCGTTAGTTAAGCCTTTCTCCCAGCCCCAAACATATAGCATGAAATAAGCAGATATAAGCAGTCTCTTAATTATGAAAGTCTTATCTGTTTCTTGCTGTAGAGTAAGCTTCTCTGCTCTCCTGGAACCGCACCCGTGCGTGCACAGAAAATATCAGCATCCAGGTTTAGAAGTTTAGAAGAACTTCCTGTCTCAATAGACAGGCTTTTGTAAGCAATCAGGCAGGTGGTGTTTATTAATTGACTACTTGCAGTTAACCACCACCCTGCCAGATTAAAGGCACATTACTTGAACAGGGATTACTCCCCTGTTACATACCTCCCCTGTTTGTGGGAAGCTCGGGCTTGCCACGGCCACAGCCCATCCTTCCACTCTCATTCTAGATATCTCAGTGACTTGAATGAGAGTGGATGGAGGAAGAGAACCCTCAATCCTGTTGGGATTGGAGCCCTTTCTCCAGTTTATTCGTGTCTCCTCCTGAAGGTGTTTGAGATCAGCACCCCTCAGTCGCTCGAGGAGGACTTTCTCCAAGTATAGTCTTTTTTCTACGTGCGCGGTCATGAGATTTCCCTCGCGTCGGGTGCTCATCTTATTGTAGGCATACTGTATGGCAGCAGTTGCAGAGCGTTTAAAAAACGCCCTTTCCCCACTCAATGGGGTTGCTAATTCAGCCCCTTTTAGATTAAGTTGCAATTCCACACCCACTTCCAGAGAATGTCCCATCTTTTCAGCTTCATCTGCTAAGGATTCTTCTAGTTTTAATTCAGCATGTGTACCTTCTTTTGTTGCCTGCTGGGTGGCTGAAGGGTGGCTAGTGCTTGTTCGGGTGGTTCAAATTTTGCAACCTTGTCTTTCAGATGAGCGGTATTCCCAGCTCTCACTGTACCCTTGTCTTCATGGGTTTTTGAGGCTGTGGGAAACTGACGCTTAGTCACGGTCAATACTTGTCCTTGTAGGACTGTAATCTTATCTGCGAGAGATCCCTGTTTTTGAGTGCGTCTTGCAAGTCTCTTCTCAGGGAATTTATCTGCATGCTTTGCTTTCTCTGAGCCTGCCTCCACATTTTTATTGCATTGTGGAGCACTATGAACTTCTTTGCTTGGGCCACAGTTACTTGTTTCAGTTTCTGGACCTTCTTGTGCTCCCTTTTGTGCCGCGTCACCTGGGTTCTAAGCTTGGCTTTTAGCGTTGCTTTGGTGATGCTCAGGGTAGCCTTCAGTTTCTCATGCTGCTTTGCGGGGACATACTGGGTCATCAGACGTTCCTGCAGCACTTGAATTTCTTTAGCAGCCTGCAGCCTTTCTTCCTGCAGCGTTTGCTGCTTCTCCTCAGCATACTGGAGGTGTGTACGCAGACCTTGCAGTTGGTTCTGCAGTCGGGGCTCTGCTTCAAACTTTTCCTTGACTTCTTCTGTCAACTGAAATTTTTTTTCTTTCACTTTTAAGTTTTCTCTTTTTAATCTTCAATTTTCTCTTTTTTCAGTTTCTGTATTCTTCAGGGCTTCTTTGCAGTCCTCCTTCCATTTACGCACATCTGCTTTAAGAATGACACTCTCCTGGCGTGAGACTTCCTTCTCTAGGTTGAGGGTCTGAAGCTCCTTCTGAGAGAGACTTTGAGATCTGTATCAAGATTACCAACAGTTTCTTTAGCAATGTCCAGCTCCTCAGTGAGACTGTGTAGTTCCTTTCTGGAAACTTCCAGGTCTGTGCGGCAGCTGTTGGTCTCATGATGTGAGGCATCAAGCTCTATACGAAGAGTGTGAACCTCTTGCTGGAAGACTGTCATCTGCTTCAGTGCCTCCTCATACTTCCGCTTTAGCGTAGCCACCATTTTATCCGATTGGCTCTGCTTTTCATCCATGGCGGAAATAGTAGCCTTTGCAGTATCTAGCTCAGTCTTGAGATCCTCCAATTCAGTCTTGGCCGCAGAGTAAATTGCGAGCACAGTCTTCTGTAGCTCAGCATTATTTTTTCTCTCCCTTTCCAATTCTTCACAGAGCAGATCACAGTCATGCCTGGCAATTTTGAGGGCGTCTTCAGGGCTGGTCAAGGGATCGTCACTCACTGGTTCTAGCTCCGCTTCCCTGGGATGACTGGTTGAGGGTTCTTCACTGTTGGCACCGGACAGACACTTCTTTGGGGTACACGACTTCTGCCTTGGGCCCTCTGGATATTCGGTTAACCGCGGGACGAATTCTCCATTTTCTCTAGGCTGCAGGGCAACTCGGTCCCCCTTTTCCTCCACAGGATCTGCGGACGTGTCTGTTCCTTCCACGGTAAGTGAAGAACTGCTTTTCTTTTTCCACCTTTTTGATTTGGATGACACCGTCCCTTCAGGGATATTGGGGTCTCCATCTTCATTTGAAATTTTAGCGGCTTCATTATATACGCCAGGCTTTTCTTGCAGTTGCTTTAGCTGACAGAAATATTGGGTGATCTGCTGCTCCCGCTCTGTCTCCTGCTGATCATATTCGTCAAAGGGAGCGGTCTTTTCTGTTCGTGCCGAGTTCAGGCACCCCCACCATTCTTGGGGTGTTTTGTGGGTGTGACTCGGTTCGGGTTCCCTGTAAGAGATGTCTTCCTCTTTATTGGACTGGAAGGGCCACTCTTCCGTGGGGTATGGTTCATTACAGGAACGCTGCATCTTGTCCTCCATTTTTAGGCTATCAGGTGTAATTTTCTTCCTGACCTGAGGAGGCACTATAGCAGCTGTTGCCACTGTATTTGCTAGAACCCCCAATTGTAGTAGTCCTACAGATGGGCATATTTTGCTTGTAGAGGTCGTAGCTCTCACAGGCATCTCTGTAGACTTTTCTTTCTTGGGAATTTTTTTTTTTTTCAATATCAGCAGTACTGTGCATGCCTTTTCTCTTACCAGGTATACAAGATGTGCAGTTGCTAGGTAAAAAAGTCTATTTGCTCTACACCATTTACTTGCTAGGTGCAATCTCTCCGCTTCAGCAACAGAATTTGGTTTTCTGCCTGAGTTCAGTAATTTTCAGTCTCATCTTTGGGTATTATGGCATTCACACTTCACACTTTGGGTGTCTGTTTTTGCTCCCAAGATATATATAGGCAGACTTTTTTACTTGCAGAAAAAAAAACATTCTTTCATTCCCGGCAGGGTGACTCAACACTCAGCATTTGTTTGCTAAAAATTCCCCTGCTTCAGCACAGTCTTGTATCAATATTCACACTTTTCTGCATATACTCCATTCACAGCTGGTAGCCCTATGTGGTGTGGCAACCTTTATTTGCAAAATCAGTACCACTCGTGGGTCACCATCTGTATTCACTGCTTCAGCGAAACTTTTGAAAACAACAAACACCTATCCCTTTTTTAAGGGCTGACTCACTTCTTGAACCCTGACTATGGCTGGAAGGCAAAACCCCTATTTCAATGACCATATTACACTTTGTGATAGGCAAAATAAGGTTTAGCTACTTCAGCAGTCTCTTCTGGGTTTTTGTAAGTTTCAGTGCAGTGTGTATCCCTTTAACTCTGATCTCTGCTGTATGAGGTTTTTTTTTTTTTTTTTAAGTTTCTCAGATTGTTTGTAGGCAAAAAGCATAAAAAAAATTTCACATAAAAATCTCAGGTCCTTTTTAACTACAAGGACACCTCTTGTCCCACCTCGGACACCATATGTAGACGGACGTTCACAGAGGTACACAATTGGAGGCTTTTATAAGGTGAAATTATAATAAGGCTTTATTGTGCCTTTTCCTTTTTATCAGGAAATCATCCAAACACAGGGGGGGAACAAAGCTTCTATTCACTTGGGAGTATTTCTAGTGAAATCCTATGCAATTAATTCAAATCTCCGGTAGTTAAGCCTTTCTCCCAGCCCCAAACATATAGCATGAAATAAGCAGATTTAAGCAGTCTCTTAATTATGAAAGTCTTATCTGTTTCTTGCTGTAGAGTAAGCTTCTCTGCTCTCCTGGAACCGCACCGTGCGTGCACAGAAAATATCAGCATCCAGGTTTAGAAGTCTTATTTGGTGTCTTGCAATCAGCTATGCTGGGCAGAGCTCAAGACTGGTTAGCTCCAGAGATGTGTGTTCTCTTGGTCAGTTTCTCCTGGGAGTCTCAAGAACACTCCTCTGTATCTCCAAAGGTCAGCTCTCATTCAGAGCTAAGGAGTCACTTCCTGTCTCAATAGACAGGCTTTTGTAAGCAATCAGGCAGGTGGTGTTTATTAATTGACTACCAGCAGTTAACCACCACACTGCCAGATTAAAGGCACATTACTTAAACAGGGATTACTCCCCTGTTACAAATGCGCACTTACGAGAAGGCCATTCTTTAAGGCAGTAATACAAGTGCAAAACTGGATAGTGCTGCAAGCGACGATCTCACTGCTTCCGCATCGCTTGTGCTGCCTGCTATTGGTTGTCTGCTGGTGTTGCTTCTGGTAGTGGCCGCCCGGGAACCTTGCCAGATCCAACATTGATTGAATAAATGCCTTATCTCATGTGTAACAATGTCTGGATGATTAGACCTCTTTTTGAGATCAGGGCAATTTTAAAATACTTTAAAAAGAAAAAAAAAGACAATTATAAAGATATATATTCAAATATAACCCACGTGTTGTGAGAGCACCTCCGAACAGAAAAGCCAATATTAATACTTGATAGTAATGTATTTGGCTTTCCGTGCATATTTTCACATTGCCATTTTCCATGCGTATAAATTGAAATGCGTTTCTAATGGAGCCTAGTGCCCCTGGCTATAGCCTTCCACTGGCCTCAACACTATAAGTCCTGATAGGAACAGGCAGTGTTGGGGTTAAACTCCTGCACACAGCCTAGCCTGCAGTTGCAGCCTGGATGGGTACTACGGTGCCCACTCGCACCCCCCAGGATTGCGCCTAGGTACCTATGTGGTATCTGGGGCACAGAAAAACAGAGTTGCCGAGTCATGGTGGGCCAGAAACTCCTCCAAGGACAGAGACTCCGGTGCTACAGTTACCCTGGTGTGGCCAGGGGTGGTAGGCAAGACTGCTGACAGCTTTGGCAGGGCCCTGGACAAGAGTTTCTATTGGGGGCCCCCTGTGTGTCGGCAGCCTTGCAAGTCCCCCCTCTTTTACACCAACTCACTTTTTCCCTTTCTTTTCATCTCCCTCATGTATTTTTCTCCCCCCCTCTCTCACTTCCTTCCCCCCCACTCTCTCCTCTCACTCTCCCCGCCTCCTCTATCACTCAATGACCACACTCTCACTCAATCCTGCTCCCTCAATAGCCTTCTCACACTCATTCCACCCTGCCCCCCTGACCACACACACACCACACACACACACACACCACACACACAAATCCCACCCACAATACAATACTCCCCACACACATAATGCAACAGACACAAACAACCCCCCACACACACACATAAACACAATTCAACACAAATCCTCCCCACAATACAATAACCCCTCCCCCACCTTCATCGTGCACCAGAGCGAGAGAGGCAGGACACTGGGCCACCTTCCGGCCTGCACCAGAGGGGGAGAGGCCCATAACAGCTGGGGAGAGCTGGGGCCCGATGGCAGAGGCCCAGCAGCTGGATGCTGAAGTTGGTTAGGGCCCAACTTCCAAAGCCGGCCTTCCAGGCTCCCCACAGCAACCAGGACTGGGACATTTGTCATGGCTCTCCCCCATCAGTGGCCCTGGTGGTGGGACCTGAGGAAATCATTCCTGGAAGGACTCTGTATTTGGCGGTGGTGGGAGGTGGCCACCACGATTTTCCAGTGGCAAAGGTATTCTTGAATTAGGGTACTGAGTAGGGTGTGCAGGAGGTGGAAATACTTGATAATATTCCTGCTAATGTATTGCTAGGTAATGGTTTCTGAAAAATGATATGAGACCTCTGTGACCCAACAAGCTCAGGAACCCACTGAACAATTTCAGGTACTACCGCACACTGCTGGGGAAGGTTGACTGACAGTGGTTGTACAGAAGTGGGGGGTTCTCCCAGTACAATTCATCATCACCAACCAGACGGTTGCAGGGGGTCCCGAGCAGGTGATTGAGGGGGCTGCAATGAAGTGGGAGGAAGAGAGAGCTTTCCATTACAGCCCGTTGTCAGAGGAGACTCTGAGGGGGTTAGTGAGGGGGCTTGTACCAATGGGGGGGAGAGATAGTTTCCCATTACAGACCCTCATCAAAGGAGTTCTCAGAGGGCTGTCCAAGGGGGGTTGTACTGAAGTGGGGGGCAGGGAGAGCTTGCCATTAGAGTCCGTCATCCCACGGAACACAGAGGAAGTGCTTGAGGGCGGTTGTACCAAAGTGGGGGACAGCAAAAGCTGCCCATTGCAGCCCATCATCCTGGATCAGACAGTATTTAAGAAACTGGGGAATAGTGATAGGACAGCACAGTCCCCGACTGCTGAGGGAGAGGCAGAGAAAGAGACAGGCAGTCAGAGCAAGAATGGCAGGGAAAGAGACACAGTCAGCAAAGTAGAGGCGGAGATATAGCCAGCAAAGGGAAGAGAGAGAGGCTTGGAAAGAGAGAGAGAGAGAGACAGTAAGAAGGCAAGAGGCAAAGACAGAGAGACAGACAGCAAAAGAAAGAGCGTTAGTACAGAGAAAGAGTGATTGCCAGAATGAAAGAGCAGGCTCAAGAGACAGCCTGAGGGAGCAAGAGGGAGTCAGAAAGAAAGCAAGGCCATCAGAGGGAGAGAGCAAGCTTAAGAGACATTCAGATTGCCAGAGGGCTCAAGAGGTTACTAGAAAGGGAGTTAGAGACAGCTAGAGACAGCCAGCAGGAACATGGACCCCTGACTGGGATGCTATGAATGGTTCATCACGCCAACGTGAATGGGGTATCTGTGTGCGCCAGTGAGTCAACCCCATTTTGGATGGCAGGAGTGGAGCAGGTTGGCAGAAGAGGAAGATGTCAGGTGGTGGGAGAAGAGGACTGAGGACCACTGGAGTGGAGTAGGGCAGCACAGGAGGAAGCCCGGGGAGGAGCGCACCACAGTGGTCTGACCTGGAAGTCTTCACCGACTTCCGGTGTCTGCTGCTGCTACAGCGTGGCTCCTCCCCGGCCATCCTCCTGTGCTGCCCTGCTCCACTCCAGTGGTCCTCAGTGCTCTTCCGCCTTCCTCCTCTACTGCCACCCTACTCCACTCCTGCCATTCTCTGTCCACTTCCCCTCATCGCTGCCTGACGTCCTCTTCCTCTTTCTTCTTCTCCTGCTGCCGCCCACCATCGTCCTCCTCTGCTGCCCTCGTCCACCTCAGCCCACCAAAGTCAGGTAGGTGAGAGGAGGTGTAGAAAGGGGTGAGAGAGAGGAAGAGGAGGAGGTGCGGGTGAGAGAAGAGGGGGTTGAGAAGAGAAGGAGAGGGTGTGAGGAAGAGGAGGGGGTGAGAGGAAGAGGAGAATGAGGGGGTAAGAGAGGAAAAGAAGGAGGGGGTGGTTGAGGAGGAGGTTGAGAGGGGTGATGGAGGAGGACGGGGTGATTGAGGAGGAGTGGGAGAGAGGAAGAGGAGAGGGGGTGAGAGAGAATGGGGCTAGACCAAAGTTCAGAAGGGGGGATTGGGGGGGAAATGGCACATGGCAGGAAGTACTCCTACGGTGCCGAATACCCTTGCACCGGCCCTGCATACGAGAGATTAATTGGTTATAAATTGTCTTAAAAATACATGAATTGTTTTATTGCAGGACGAGGACAGGGATAACAAACATTGCAGGGAACCAGTTGTAGGGGAACTAGTCTTTAAAACTAGAGTCTTAGAATCAATAATAGGTACATCAAACGGCAGAGAACTCAGAGAAAGGGAAAATTGACATTAAAGTAGGAGCCTTGGAAAATTACTTTCTTGGCTCCTGGAAGGCAATGTTAGCTTGGGGGCCCCAAGAAAAAGAAAGGAGTATTCCAAGGGGGACTTGATGCGCTGAGTTGACCGCAAAGCGTCTGTAGCATAGTGATGCTGGTGTCCATCTTCCGTTCAAATGTAACCAGGTGGTTGGAGAGAGTCTCCAGGAGTTGGCCCCGGAGGGACAGCACCCTCCCTACCTCAGCGGGGTCCATGTTTGGGCCGAGCGTTTTATAACGATGCTCATCTCCGATAGGAAGCGGATCCACAGAGCTAAGGTAGGGGTATATGATCACCAACCAGGCCAGGGGACGGAGTCCTGTTAGAGTAGCCATATTTGGGATGCAGGCAGAAGTTAAGGCCAGTGGTAGAGATGCAAAGTCAGGATAACAGATTGAGGTCAAGACTGGTGGCAGCGGTGCAAGGTCTGGGTCACAGGCTGGGATCGACAACAGGGAATCAACAGGAACAAGGCGGATCCAGGAAAACAAGGAAGAGAATACCATGCTCGGGCAGGGGCTGGGAGTAACTGACTGCTATTTAAAGCCCTGGAACAGGTGCAGCCATTACCAAGTCCTGAAAGAGGCTTGCCAGGAAAAAAAAATGGCATTAATGTCCACGAAAGGGCAAGTTCCTGCAAAACAAAGGATTGGAACCCTTACACGTATATTAAGATGGATTGAAGGGATATATAATTAATTTGAGGTCCCTTACGTTAGTGGAAAGTGGATCACTTTTCACCTACGTAAAGTTCCTCAAATTAATAATATAGCTAGATAGCTGTGTGTATTATCCCCTATAAAGGTCCCGTGCTCACAGGTTTGCCATACGTGACAGTTGGTTACACAGAACAAGAGAGAGGGAAGAGGTCAGGGGAGGAGAGATACATTTGGGTGTCATCGGCATAGAAATTATACTGAAAGCCAAAAGGTTGTATTAGTTATCATTAAAAATAGAAGAGGTGTAGATTGAGAAGAGCAGAGGATGTGAACCAGGAGAAGACTGTGTCACGGAGGCCAGTGGAGTAAAGAATGTCAAAGAGAAGGAGGTGGTCAACAGTGTCAAAGGCAGCTGAGAGATCCAGGATAATTAGTAAGGAGAAGTGACCATTAGACAGCTGTGAGTAGGCAACTTTTGTTAGTGCTATCTCGTGGAGTGGAGTGGAAGGACCAGTCAAGCAATTGTCAGATTTAAGCAAGGAATTGGAGGAGAGAAACTGAGTCACGCGGTTGTATACAAGCGACTCAAGCAGCTTGGAGCAAAGGGGAGAAGAGAGAAAGGGCAGTAGTTAGAGAGTGGGCTGGATCAAAAGAGGGTTTCTTTAGCATGGATGTTGTGTGTTCATGTTTAAAGGAAGACAGACATATGCCAGAGATAATAGTGATGTTGAAAAGGTGAGTTAGGGTGGAGCTTAATGTGCCAGAGAGGGAGCGGAGAAGATGTGAGAGAATCGGATAAAAGCGGCGGGTTGTAGGGTAAGATGGTGAGGAGAACAGACACATCATCCTCAGTCACAGGAGAAAATGATCGGGGGCTGGATTTAGGTGTGCGAAGGGAGGTAGGTAGGCTGCGTATGGAGCCTGCCATGAAGAAATGTCACGTCTGATGGACTCAATCTTATCTGTGAAGTAGGTGGTACGGTCTTGGGCTGTGCGAGCAGAAGGGGTGCAGGTGCAAGTGGGCAGACAAGGGAGTTAAAGGTTGCAAAATAGACAATGAGGACAGAGGAAAGAGTTAGTATGAGTGAAGAAAAGTATGTTTGCTTGGCAGGGGAAAGGGCAATGTTATTTATTTATAAAATGTTTTATTAGGAAGTAATACATTGAGAGTTAACCTCTTGTTTTCAAGTATGAGATGAGAGTATGAATGTATACTTGAGGAAATTGGCTATAGAGCGTGATTTCCTCCACAAATGTCCAGCAGTGCGTGAACACTTTTCGAGGTAGCGGGTAAAGTTTGTGTGGCATGGTGGTGGCTTAAATTGTCTCTTATATTGTGGGGGGGGGGAGGGGCGTATGATGGCGGGAGCTGTCTTTTTTTTACATTTTTTTAAAGGTGATGAAAATGTACTGTTGTATAGAAAGGTTGCTAAGTCTGGGCAGGAAAGAGTAAAGGGGGGCGATAGATGACCGCGACATGGTGGCAAAGGAGGGAAGAGAGAGGGAGGGAAAGAGCGGTATGATGTGAAATGTGCAGAAAGTAGTATGTCTACGCCTCCATCCTGTCTATTTACTGGTCTGGGGGTGTGGCTAACAGAAAGACCTCCATAGGAGAGAGCAGCAGCGCTGTTGGGTCATTGATGTAGGAAAGCTGACATTCTGCCTGTCTGTCTCTCTTTCTGACCACATCTTCCTATTTATGCTGCTCAGGTCTCCTCTTTCTTTGCCGCTTAATGTTGTCCCTCTGTATGTGTTCTCTTGCTATTCTGAGCCCCCCAGGTGAAGTAACGCGGCCATAATCTAATTTGGGGTATTTGACACATACCCCAGATCCTGCAGAGGGCGACAAATGCCATTGTTATATATTATTTGGTGGTTTTGACAACATCATAATTTTGTTGGGTCTCTTGGTAAGAATCAATTGGAACAGGACTGAAAGCATCTATCCCATGGCAAGTGCTGTAGAGACAAAGGGCTGTGTATACTGTCATTTCACTCCAATTTTTATGATCTGCTATGCATCATATGAACCCATGTGCTTCAGGCATTCTGTATAGGTCAGAATATTTGTTATACATATTCCCGTAGTTTTATCACTCTTGGTTGTCAGTTTGCTCTATAATTAATCTATCCTGCACCTATCATTTCATTCAAAACTATTAATAATTATGTAAAGCATGTGTAATACAATAGCTTGTTATCTTTTTAGTTACACACACCATGTACTGTTTGGATTTTAAACAATGTAAGCAGACGGCACGTATTCTAACACAGAATTTCTTGTATTCCCATCCAATCCATACACAAATAGCATTCAGGAAATGTTAGCTTTTATTTCAGCACTCTTCTGCACAATGCAATCTAATCAAAAGGCAGTTCTAAACCTGATCAACATTTTGGCAAAGCTACTTTGACCTTGTTTTATCAAGGATTATACAATGCGTGTGCTCTATAAACAGTAACAAAGAAAGGAATGCTTTGTAAAATGAATACGATTTATTTATTTTTAAATGGAACTGGACTTGTAGCTGTGTATAAAAATAAATAGTAATATTCCTTACCCCTTGCAACCATCAGGCCGTGACCACTGATATTGTATGGACAAAACAGCAGAGTGATGCACCGCATGCCTCACTGGCACTAAAAGGAGTTTACCGGAGCACTGTTTTGCAACACACACGCTGTTTAGTATACACTACATTGGCATTATGTGTGCCTATTTGCAGAACAAATAATAACAGCTTCCCCAGTGTTATGGGCATAACAAACCAAGTGCTTTCAGTAACCATCCAAACTGAAGAATTATTTCGGCTGTTTGAGGTTTCTATTCCTAAATGAAGATATCCTTTTCCACAATCCGAGTGTCACAACTAAACTACTTACTTTAATATGTATAGATCAGCATTATCATGCCTGCTTATTCTCTGAAGCTTGTATCATTAAATTTCTCGAATGTTCCCCTTTTGACCTGCCAGTTGGCTACCCCATGTCTCCCTTTATATGCCATCGGCCTGAACTCCTGCAATAAAGAATTCCCTTCCTTTTATTAACCAGAACATATAGTACTTTATTAAATCCTCCTGTAGCTCACTATTCTAGTGAAAACAATGTATAACTTTTTCAGTGCTTAACTGGGTGATTGTAATTTGTCTTTATAACACAGCCTGATCACTGTGTCTCATTGGAGCCATTGTCTATTTCTTCCATCCACAAACCTGTAAAAACTGCATGTTCCATAGCTATGGTGTTGGCCAGATTTGTATCGGGATTCATCAAACTCCAACATGGGGTATCACATCCAATGTGACATTAACTGCCATTGACTTGATTGGCAGTAATCTTCGGATCTGGTGCAACACCCCGCATGGCAACTTGCCAAATCTGCCCCCTTGATATTTTTAGACATACCCTTTGAAACCTTTGTGTGCCCTACTTCTGAACAGCACTCTTTGCTTGTTTTCTAGCACCGGCATCCTCCAGATTATTTTCCGAATTAGGGAGTGGGTGTGGGATAGTTGGGGCACCAATATGGCCTCCACAATCATGTGCCAATAACATTGTGGATATCTACGGATTAGCTGAAGTTAAGCTGTAATAGCGGTTGAGGCCATGACATGTAAAGAAGCAGAAAGAACAATAGTAATAGAAATATCACAACCACAACTATATTTGGTCTATTTATTTTTTATTTTGAACAAGTATGGCTTCATTCAGTTTGATCTTTTCTGGATTGCTCTTCTCGTCTTAAACACACATAACACACCTCCATATAGCATACCTCTTCTTGGTGGCATCCTTATCGCAAGGGCTCTCTGTCGCTTAGTCATTATCCACTTCCTTCTTCTTGATCTCTAAGGCTGCATCCAGGGTGAAGCTGAGCGCGCATGCGCGCTCGTGCTCAGCGCGATCAAACACATTGTGACAATGTGTGTCCTGAGTGCGCACGCACACACGTGCCCGTGAGCGCTGCACACCCAACTGCTTACCGAGACAAATTCTTTTGAATTTGTCTTGTGTGCCCTGGTCATGTGCACGGTTCAGCCAATGAGGGTGAACCACTAACGTGACGTAAAAGGCATGCCCCCCCCGCCCCCCCATGCTCGCAACTAGTTTGCCAGGAATCGCCTGGGGAATATGAGCGCCTGATGCGTTCCAGCGCACTCCCACGCTGGATGAGGCCTTACCCTTGCATGTGCTAAGAAATGTCAGAACAGCTCAACCACGTTATAGCGCGATCTGCTATAACGCGGATCCGCTTGTAACGTGGCTCCCAATTTAAAAACATCTCCAAGGTTATTATTATTTTTTTTAAAGCAAAATGGCCTTCCGACTTACCTGGCATCTGCAGCTCTCTCCCTGCTTCATCAGGCTGCATCCACGTGCACGGTGCACATCTCCAAGTTTTTTTTTATAATATTCAATGCTTTATTTCCAACGGACACGGACACACACACACAGAGTTAAGTTTAATAATAGAGTCAATGACATCACAGCAATCCTATGGTGTAACAGGTGTTATGGTGTAACAGGTAACGAATAGCTACCAGTGTATGAAGGGCCATGGGTTCGATTCCTGCATGGTATGCTAAAATTATTAGTGTAGGGTGGAGGTGTGTGTCTGTTAGCAATAAACCATTGAATGTTATTAAAAAAAAAAAAAAAAAAAACCTTAGAGATGGGCGCTGTGGACGCAGCCTGATGGAGCAGGGAGAGAGCTGCAGATGCCGGGTAAGTCCTCGCACGTGGCCATTTTGCTCTCCCAGTTATAACACTGTCTCATTATGTGGACCCCGAGCCCTGCGTTATAACAGGGTTCAGCTGTATATATTTACATTACTGTTCCGTATTGACCATTTATTTGCACGTTTTTTTTTTCTTTTCTTTTGGTTGTGCACTCAAAAAGCAGCAGTATTTCCCAATACTCTAAATCAGGCAGTGCCCTGGTGCTAAAAAGCTCCGGAAACCTCCTCCTGCCTTCTGTAACGTGTGGGGAGGAAGGGGGAACAGTATGGCCACCGTAAACATGTTGCAGATATTGTGGATTTCTAATTGTTCTGCAAAGTTAAGCTGCCATAGGTGGAGGGCATATGACATGTTAAGAAACAGAACAATGACAGAAATAGCAGATCTCACCTTTTTACAGTCTGTGTAAGGCTCATGGGAATAAAGGCACGCAAAGGCTTAGCAACCTTTTGTGGATCTGGGCTTAAGAGATGTAACACATTTTTCACAAACTGCAGAACTTCTGTACTTAAAAAAAAAAAAAAGTATTTTTCATACCATATGCATTGTCACCTCATCAGTAGTGTTACCATTTTGAGTACTAAGTTGACTTTGTAGTCTGGCTGTACTGTATTCACTCATTACATTATCTGATTTATTCATTTGACTTGTTAGCACTATCAGTTTGCACAAAATATGAATTTATAACTAATAACAAATATAGAAGGTATGTTTGACTTTAGTTTTTGGGCAAGAGTCCATTTTGCAATTATTTAAAGTTTTTGCAAAAGCCCATTTTTTTTTCGCAGTTTGTGAAAAGTTGGTGACGTTAATTCCTAAAATGGACTTTGACTATGCAGGAGTGCCCAAAAAGAGAGACATGTCCCAGCATTCATACAATTGTAACCATATCAATATAAAAATGATGGGAAGTTATGTTTCTCCCCCCCCCTGTTATTTTAAGCAACTCTCCTGCATTTACTGTAATTATATTTTTCTGTAATCTGAGATAGATAGATAGATAGATATATATATATCTATCTATCTATCTATCTATCTATCTATCTCTATCTATCTATATAAATAACAATTCTTTAATAAGTAATGCTTTGGAGCTCTGAATGAACTGTTGCACGCTCTGGAGAATGAAAATGTAAATACGGACACATTTTGATAAAAAAAAACAGGTGTGTTAAGTGTATATATTTTTCTATATGTAACGGATTTTCTGAACCTTTCTGACCCACTCAATCTCACATTGGCCCCTGTGGTCTAACCGGTCCCCATTACATGGTCGTGTCTAGTGGTGCACCTGTTGGCAACAGGACTCCTGAGTCTCCCGTATGATGTGGTGTGGGGAATGTCAACCCAGACAGGCAGCTGAGGTAGTGTGCGTGAGTCCTACCTACATACAGTGCAGCGCCTCCACCTCATCAGGATCTCTGCGTCCGCAAGGAGATGGTTCTGATGAGGAACTCCTCTGTGGTGCCTTCCTCTGTGGAGTAACTTCACACTCACACATTGGGGTTCTTGTGAACAAGGGCATCTTTATTGATGATATAGGCAGACTGCCCCTTGCAGCAAACAGTTTAGCCGCTCATCTTCTTTAGTACTTTCCCTTCAGAAGATCTGCCCTCCCAATGGAGTTGGATCACCTCTCCCCTCAGGAAGATCACCACCTGTGCCAGGTCCCTGGACACAGTGTAGGCCCTGCCAGCCTTATTGCTGCAGGTCTGACTCCTTGCTGTAGAACCACTCTTGAACTATTAGTTAACACACTTGACCTCTCTCTTGACACACTAACTTTGGGCAGTACTGTGTCTTATATACCAAGGGAATAGCTCCACCTCCTGTGTCACTAACAATGGACACAAGGTCTGTTACCACTCCCCTCATGTACATATGACACCTCACCAGGGTGTGACGGCAAACCTCCATGATTGATGCTGGCAACCCTGTATATTTACCAGGCTTACTGCCAGCATGAGAGAGAACTGTATACCATTTTTAACACATGGCTACATATAATAAACAGGGACCTGAGACCCTGGCAGATATATATTAAATTACATATACGTGTGGTGGCAGTTGATAGATCTGATTACAACTGAATAAGAGGTTAACCAATTGAAAGTACTTTGTGCAGAAGAAAGGCGAGTTGGCTAGTGCAGCTATGTGTATTAACCCTGATTGCATATCCAAGTCACATGCGCTGTTCGTGACAGATGGTATATGGGGATTGAGGGGAGATATTGGCTATTTGAGGGACCTTTGCGGAAGATGGAAAAAAAAAAAAAAAAAGTTCAGCTTACAAGTTGTATATTAACCCTTGTCTCGCATGTCTTGTATATAACCCAATGTCTTGTATATAATGTATACCCTGTTAATTTATGTAACTGTATTTGTAACCATGTATTATTTGTCTTAACTCTATGCCCAGGACATACTTGAAAATGAGAGGTAACTCAATTACTTCCTGGTAAAACATTTTATAAATAAAGTATGCAGGTCCTGTGCTCACAGATGTGCCGTACGTGACACTAGGGTTGGCACATCTCCGTTTTTATAATACGGGACACAGAAATCCACTATGAAAGTGTGATGTCAAAATGAGTAATAATGATTTGCACATGCTTCGAGCTGAATGGTATCTTTTGCTTGACAACTATATTGTTTGGTATTCAGCATCTCTGCTCTTGGCAGGGCGGGGAAAAAAATGGTGGGAGAAACTGTAACGCCTATCGGGTGGGTGTCATGGTATTACGAAATGTTAAGGCAGTATCCGAACATTATTTTAATAATTTAGTACGGTGACATCTATCGGAAAGGGTAACGTTCACGCACAAGTAGTAATCAATTACGTTTTTATGGCAGATTTCATTAATCATTTTAAGTTGCGTCATTAAAATACGGGACAGTTATGCATCCTGACAGACCTTTCTGGGACAAGTCAATGAAATAAGGGGGGCACACACCTTGCAATCAATTCAGTTGAAAAAATATATAGATCTAACCACAATGATAAAATTCTGGTAATTAGGGACTTATCAATAAAATACAACAGATTGATATTTGTACCATTTATAGAAAATGAAATTCTGTCCAGTGAACAGGTTTCAGATATGTTTTAGACAACCCTATTGCCTTATTGGCCGAGCCTGCTTGTAGATCGCGTTATTAGTCCCTATACACAGGAATTTGGGCGGTGCAACGTATGATTGATTTTGTTGTCCTAAAAACTTTCATTTACTTGCATGATTCTTAAAAGAATTTACTGCAACCCTCTTCTCCCCCCCCCCCCTCCCCCCAGTTCTTTAAATTAAACATGGCTTTGAACTACTTCAGGCTCTGACCACCTTTGAACTCATACAGCTATTAATATAACGCTATGGAGATCGCTCATTCTTCAGAGGCCAAGTTGTTCTGTCTCAGGTTGCTGGACACTTAAACCCACAGAAGACAAGTTAATAAAAGGGCTTAAGATTATCAACCGACGACACAGAAACAAATAATTTCATGTAAACGGGACTGCACCTTCAAAAGTTAGAGGACGCATAACAAAACAAAATTGTCAATTACAATGGGAGCAACTAAAGGGAATGTTCAAATTACAGGGTCATTTGTGTTATGAAGAGTCTTGATTTCTGTAAGCTTCATAGATCGTTTAAAAATGAATAAAGGTGTACAGGCATACCCCGCATTAACGTATGCGATGGGTCCAGCGCATGTATGAAAAGTGAAAATGTACTTAAAGTGAAGCACTACCTTTTCTCCACTTATCGATGCATGTACTGTACTGCAATCATCATATACGTGCATAACTGATGTAAATAACACATTTGTAACAGGCTCGGTAGTCTCCCCGCTTGTGTACAGCTTCGGTACAGGTAGGGAGCCGGTATTGCTATTCAGGACGTGCTGACAGGCAAATGCGCAAGCTGCCTTTTGCCTATTGGGCGATATGTCCTTACTCGTGAGTGTCCTTAAACTGGGGTATGCCTGTACCTACAAAAATTATGTAGGTAGCAAAGTCACAGATTAGTACCATCTAGCCATCCATCCATCCCAACGTTTGGCGCCAGTCAATTTTACATTATTTCCATTAAAAAAATAACAGCCGTTTTGCTTTATTAACAATTTTACAACTGAAATTACAGCTGATTAAAAATACCATGCTTACTTAAATATTCAACCGAGAACACTGTGCACAAATAAAATATTACATACACAATACATTTCAGGAAGGGGGAAAAAAAAAAAAAACTTTCGGTTTTTAATCTCAATAAATAAAACACAGGCACTTCTACATTGAGACACAGAGCAGTCACCATTTTTAATAATCAAGGGGTGGGGTGGTTGTGAAAGACAATCCTTCAAGTTTAGGAATGAGGATTCTAAACTATATTCTTCATAACATACACATGTAGGAATGTGCAAACAAAAAAACACTGTGTAAGAAAAAAGGGGGAAAAAAAGAGGAAAATAAAAGGTTTGTTTGTTTTTACAGCAAGAATCTGCATCACATTGCTTTGTGGTCGCAGACTCCATGACAACAGAGGAGTTCAGAAAATGGTGAGCAAATGTAGTCTTCAATGATCAATAAAAAGGTATTTGTGGGGTGAATCAATAGCTCAGTAGTTATGATAGACAGTAGACGTTTAAAAATAAACATTCCTCGGGAAAATGATTACTACACAAAGTACATATATTCTGGAAGATATTAAAGTGAGGCAGAGACATTTTTAAAAGCCAAACTTTTTTACACAGGGCCGTGCCCCCGCCCCCCCCCCCCCCCCCCCCCCATTTTTTGTCTAATACAAGACATACAGAACATTTTTAAGGCTACAAAAGGGCCAAATAAAAATGCATCTTTTTTTTTTATGGCTTATAAACTTAGCTAAAAAGGAGTTTAACTTTGCTGTGGACGAGGCAGATTTTCAGTCTCTTGTGGAAGTCTTAAGATAAATAATTACAATTAATTTTGGATAGAAAAATAGATTTTTCTTGTTATAAATAAAATATGAAGGCTTCAATTACATAACAATTGTAATCATATTGTGGTGCGACATTTTTTTAGATCTTAACGAACGTGTTCCTGTCCAAAAAAACACATACAACAGACAGTCTTTGCTTAAGCATCTATTTGTCCTTTTCTTCTCCAAACATTTGCATCAGTTTTATTAAGCATTCCTATTTAACTCTGCTGTGTGGTCAGACTTTTTCCAGCCATGTAACACTGTGCCCTGTAAATACAGTTGCCCATCACATGTAAAACCATCACAATCATCTAATACAAAAATCTGCCATACCATTCAAGTGTTAAAATGTAATTGGTAGCATTTGTCTGCAGCACATGGCCAAAAACAAACAAACAAAAAAAAAAAGGCTCTCTCACCAAACTACACCTCCAACAAAAAATCATGTTGGGTAGTCTGAAAGAACAGATTGCAACAGGCCATGAATCTTCTGAATATAGCATGACAGATATCTCAATTTAGTGTTTTAGACCAAAAACAATATTTGCCAAGTTTACATTCTGTAAAACTACAAAAAAACGGAGTTGAAAAAGATAGATGGTGTTTTAAAGCAGCAAATCTACACTACACGGCTCACTTTCTTTTTAGCGTTTGTTCTACTGTATATATTTTTTTCGCTTGCCTAAACTAACGGATTCCTCAAAGCTGCTCTATGGTCACTGATTATCAGAGAGTCCCTGGTTCCCAAGAGACGAAGACGTCTTGCCTGGTGGACTCAAATTGGTTATGGATTCAAGGCTCCCTCCTGCAGCCAAAAATGTATGTTGCTTCCTCAAAGAAACTATCAAAAAAAGGTAAAAACTTTCCGCTCCGGAAACAGAGGCAGGATCCCAGAGGTCAGTGCACCACTGATGAGCTGTTAATCTAGAAAAACAAACTGAATTTTGGGGAATGGTTGTGGTGTAGGTGATTGCTGCTTTAAACAACTCTTACCTAAAAGAAAAGGTGTGCGAGACATAAACTTTAGAAGGTACAGTGATCTGACCCCGATTAGCTATTTGCACTCATTTGTTAAAGGTCCAACCACATGTAGCCAGACAATTTTTTTCTTCTAAAGAATAGAACAGGTCTTCTAAACAAATTGCACAAAGCCAATAGCACAGATTGACTGTAAATAATTTTCCTAAAAAATTAAAGCAAAGCCGAATTTCTAATGAGCCACTGAACGAAGTAAGTGTTTGGCAATTAAGGGTTTTCTTTATCCTCCTCAAAAGAGCCAACGAAGAAAGGATGGGCGAAAGAGTGGGCATCTGGCTGTTCAAACTCTTGCTGAACATAGTGAAATCAGACAACAAAAAAGGAGTAGCCAGCCATAACTTGTAAAAATGAGCCTAAAACACGTGCAAGATTTTGGTTATAAAAGAAAAAAAAATGCACACATTGCCTAAACTTGTCACCGGCATTCGTTCACTCTGGGACGGATTGCACATTTAACACGGATACATTTCCTATTGGGTATTGTAATAATTACACTTAGAAAGGCCACTAGTGAAGAAAGAACTGGATCACATGTTTATGCTGCAACTATCATTAAAACCTCCGTACCTACAGTACTACTCATGCAGCAAGCAAGCTAATTGCAAACCAATGTATTTCTATGCCCATTGGCAGCACATGGGGTCAAGGACCATTGCTGTGATGTTATGTGATGTTATGCATATGGTGAATTTAAGCACACTACAATGGTACACAATATGAAGAAAAGATGTGTGATTCTTTAAAGCATCAGTTGGAATTGCATGAAATTATTCCCCAGAAGCCATTATATCAATACACTGGACAGAATCATAAAGTCTACCAGGAACCAAAGCGTGTAAAATTAGAAAACATGTATGTGATCATTCACATTTACTGTAAGTTCACAGCAGAGGCGAATGGAGCACTACACAGTTGGACTGTACATCACGATGGAGACCTGACTACAGTAACTTGAATTAAAAAAAAATCTCATTTTAGAAAGAAACTTTCCATCAAAAAAACTCACCAAATTAGTCAAAAGCCTGACTTAGGTCATTTGCTCTGACTGTGACACAAAATTCCCCCAATTACTTCTGCGTTGATCTGATGTTTCCGTTAACCTCTGCGCACACACACGCGCACACACACGCGCACGCACACACCTGAAAACAAAGTTCATGCATCTGCTCCATAGGAAATAATTTAAAGGAAAGGAATAATAAAACCTTCAAGAGTAAATTAAATATCCAGAAGACATTTACTTCACACCAAGCAAAGACCTTGGATTCGCATTGGGGGGGTTATTTATTTAACAGCAATAGTGGGATTTTCCGTGCGATAGTGTCCCAATCTGCACTACCGCAGTTCAATGAATAACCGCCAAAGTCTATGAAACCATTTGTGTGACTAAATTGAAGACGTGCTACTTCCACAAGCCCTCACAACATCTTAAGTGCAAAATTATAAACCCTACTAGAGGCACATAACTTGTCCCCTTTCTTTTAACAGTTCAAGTGGGAGTCTTGCAACTGGGACCATATTTTAATCATTTCTTGAGGCTTCCTGGGATGGACCAATATTAAGTTTGTGTAGGAACAAATGTTTTTCTTGCGTTTCTCGTCTATATCAAATGTTTTAAACCCTTTGTGCTTCTCTGGAGCAAGGCCAAGTTTTTGAAGGCACATCCCAGTATACACATCATCAATAGGGTACAGAAGGACCCTGGAAGTTATATTGTACAATCGCAACGCCAGACTGCCAGAGTAGAGGAAGCCACCACCCCCGGCGTACGGAGGATAAGGACCATCATATATACTTTCAGGAATGTAGTACTTCAGCTTTTTATCTCTGTGAGGTCCAGCATCTTTAATCACATCCCCGATGAATAAATCTTTGGCTTTGTCCACAGCTAACGTCTTCAAGTAATCCAGGATCTGATGGGTATTCACAAAAACATCGTCATCTCCTTTAAAAATAAACTGGACATCTGCACAGGAATGGCTTACCCATTTGAGGAAGAGGACTTCTTTAAGAGTCAAATTGAAGAATGTGTCCCGATAGTCCCAGACAAGCATGTCATTGTGCACACTACTCTCGTATTTAATCATGTCTGAAAGGTCGGGGTAGTTATTCTCGGTTGGAGTGTCTCCCAGTAGAAAGACTCTTACAACAGTCATGTTATTCACTTTTAACTCTTTCCCCCAGGACTCCCTTATGGCTTGTCTTCTATCAAACTGTGGTGTAAGGGACTTGATAGCCAGCAGCAAGAAAGGCTTATCTTTGCACTTGTCTGGTTGGTCCACCACCAAAGAATAGTTCTTACATCTTAAATAATAAAGGAAATCTTTGAACCTGTCTGGCAAGTTCTGAAAATCTTTGATCTCCGACGGAACATTTACATCCAAGTCACAGGAATTCAAAAGGCTTGCATTGGAAGCTACCATTTCCTCGACAGTCACGTTATTAAGCAAGTTTAGAATTGGGTTATACAATCTATCCAACTTCTGCTGTTCTCTATTCCAATAGCATTGCCTGCAGTGCGTTTTCTCCAGAATTTGTCACGGGGTATTAATAGTTGACCTTTTGCATTTTTGTCCTGGCTGTCGCTTTTGACACTTCCACGATTACATAAATGAAGAAATTTACCATCATCAGTATCCCCACCAATTTTAATCTTCTCCTTCCAACATTCATTTCTCATACCTAGAAAGAGAAGAGGAAAACAAAAAGAAAGAATAAGACAACTGGAAAAAAAACAAAACAAAAACTATTGCAACAATATTTGTTGCTCTTGAATGAATGCAGGATCCTTTTGCATGTAAGGAGAGAGCATGTAAAATACATTATGTATGGACAGACATGTGCGCTCTAGTATCACACACTTTGGTTTCTCCTCAAACTCCTGAAAGCAAAAAAAAAAAACATAACAAAACAATGTGCCCTGTTTACAAAGCAGCAATGGAACAAACAAGGAGAGAGTGGGTATCATTTAAACTTTTAAAAGGGTAACCCCTCCAAGGCCCAATGACTAATTCCAGGGATTTAAGGGGTCTTATCTGAGTGATTGATACCCCCCCCCTTTTTTTTTTAACCAAAAAACAGAGTATTTTTATTTATTTTTACAAGTTAGACTTGGGAGAGGTTGGATTCCCTCGCATGTGACGTCACTGGGTGATCAGTAAGTGCTTGTATGGCCAGGATCCCCCACCCTCACCTTTATTGGCTCTCTGATAAGGACAGGGTGCGATAAGGCGAAGGAAAACAGTTGATTGACAAAGCAATTCCCTATTCAGAGGCGCCTAAGAAACGCAACTGTCCGACTGGGTGGGATTTCAACTTTATATATGATGGGTATCTATAAAACGTACAGGAAGTGAAGCATGTTGCAGGAAAAGAGGGTCGGAACAAAAAAGGCCATGCTCTGAAGTTGGCAGGTGGAGGATCAAGGGCAAATGTAAGCACGGATTTCTGCACAGAACGGTGGTGGATACATGGATTACCTTCCAGTGGAGGTGGTGGAATCAAACAGTAAAAGAATTCAAAACTGACCGAGAGAGCCCCAAGGTATACCAAATATGGGGGGAAAGGACAAGGATCTATATGGTTCTGAGGTTTCACAGTAGGTAAAACTTCAATTAAAAAAATAGGCACACTAAGTGAACCAAACTATTATCTGCCATACATTTCATGTTTCTTTATAAGCGCTATGTACATTAATGGCGCTATAATAAATAAAGACATACAATACAAGAAATTTCAAGCGAATGCCTTACAAATGTTCTCTTTTGGAAGGATATGCACTGTTGATGTCTGATCTCCTTTATCACGGCAAATGACCACATGTTAGTCTTCAAAAGGGACGGCACCTTTAATGGCATGTCCGGTTTAGTTTTGAACCAAGTTACTGGTATGCTCCAACAAGCTCTGCTTTTCCTACCACACTTTCGCCTAAGCCTTTCAACACCATGAGGACTTAAACACAGATTGTGCTAATCGGCCCCCCAAGTTTCATATGACACATTGCCCTAGTGCTTTTCATTTATCATAGCCAGCCAGCAGTTCCCCGGCTTATTCCACGGTTTACATACTGTGGACTTTAATGCCGCAATCCCACCAAAAAAAGTTCTAAACACGTACAAATTTTTAACTTGGTAAACGTGAAGAGCTGGGACTTGAGGGGGTTGATTTCCTCTGGCTCTGCCCTTGTGTGCTTATACAGCCAGCGCTCCCCTCTAACATATCTTATTGGCTCTCTGATCAAGAGGTCCGTCAATAAAGTGTTTTCTTTACCCCTATCAAACACTACCCCCAATCGTGGTCCTTAAGATTCAGCTTGTATTTCATTTCCAAAAAAATGAAAGTAGCCAAACCTATGCCATCAGCATGTCCAGAATGCTTTAGGCCTGGGACATAGTAAGCGCTTAGGTGCTGCTGCTCGCTCTTGCTTGCTGCCGCTCGCTCTACCAGAGCTTTTTGCTGTCCTGGCAGAGGAGACAGCAAGCGCGCTTTGGAGGCGGGTATCACTGTGTGTGTGTTGTCACTTGGTAGCTGTCAGTGTGTTGTGTGTGTGTTCACTTGGTAGCTGTCAGTGTGTGTGTGTTGTGTGTGTCACTTGGGTAGCTGTCAGTGTGTGTGTGTGTTGTGAGTCACTTGGTAGCTGTAGTGTGTGTGTGTGTGTGTGTCACTTTGAAGTGGTCTGTGTGGTGTTGTGTGTCACTGGGAACGTTGTGTGTGTGTGTGTGTGTGTGTGTGTGTGTGTGTGTGTTGTGTGTGTGTGTGTGTGTGTATATATATTATATAATATATAATATTTTAAAAATTAAAAAAAAAAGACCTGTTGTGAGAATAAATTATTTATTAACATTGTGCAACTTTGATAAATATATTCACGCACGTACACACACGCACATTAATTTCTGGGTGGTTGGTGCTATGCTATACGTACATACACTCCTTCCGGTCCCCCCCTGACCCTGCCCGTGTCTCTGGTTCCCCTCCTCACACCCCCCCCCCCCCCGTCTCCGGTTCCCCTCCTCATACCTCCACCCCCCCCCTCTCCCTTCTGCCCCCCCCTCTCACTCCCTTCTGCCCCCCTTCTGCCCCCCCTCTCTCCCCCTTCTGCCCCCCCCTCTCTCTCCCCCTTCTGCCCCCCCCCCTCTCTGCTCCCCCTTCTGCCCCCCCCCTCTCTCTCCCCCTTCTGCCCCCCCCCTCTCTCCCCCTTCTGCCCCCCCCCTCAATCTCCCCCTTCTCCCCCCCCCTCTCTCCCCCTTCTGCCCCCCCCTCTCTCCCCCTTCTGCCCCCCCCTCTCTCTCCCCCTTCTGCCCCCCCCCTCTCGTCCCCCTTCTGCCCCCCCCTTCTCCCTTCTGCCCCCCCCTCTCCCTTCTGCCCCCCCCTCTCCCTTCTGCCCCACCCCCTCTCCCTTCTGCCCCCCCCCCTCCCTTCTGCCCCCCCCTCTCCCTTCTGCCCCCCCCCTCCCTTCTGCCCCCCCCCTCTCCCTTCTTCTGCCCCCCCCCTCTCCCTTCTTCTGCCCCCCCCCTCTCCCTTCTGCCCCCCCCCCTCTCCCTTCTGCCCCCCCTCTCCCTTCTGGCCCCCCCCTCTCTCCTTCTGCCCCCCCCTCTCCCTTCTGCCCCCCCCCCTCTCCCTTCTGCCCCCCCCCTCATCCCTTCTGCCCCCCCCCTCTCCCTTCTGCCCCCCCCCCCTCTCCCTTCTGCCCCCCCCCCTCTCCCTTCTGCCCCCCCCCCCCTCTCCCTTCTGCCCCCCCCCCCTCTCCCTTCTGCCCCCCCCCCCTCTCCCTTCTGGCCCCCCCCCTCTCCTTCTGGCCCCCCCCCCTCTCCCTTCTGCCCCCCCCCCCCCCTCTCCCTTCTGCCCCCCCCCCCTCTCCCTTCTGCCCCCCCCCTCCTCTCCCTTCTGCCCCCCCCCTCTCCCTCTGCCCCCCCCTCTCCCTTCTTCTGCCCCCCCCTCTCCCTTCTGCCCTCTCCCTTCTGCCCCCCCTCTCCCTTCTGCCCCCCCCCCTCTCCCTTCTGCCCTCTCCTCTTCTGCCCCCCCTCTCCCTTCTGCCCTCTCCCTTCTGCCCCCCCCCCCTCTCCCTTCTGGCCCCCCCCTCTCCCTTCTGGCCCCCCCCTCTCCTTCTGCCCTCTCCCTTCTGCCCCCCCCCCCTCTCCCTTCTGCCCCCCCCCCCTCTCCCTTCTGCCCCCCCCCCTCCTCTCCCCTTCTGCCCCCCCCCCCCTGCTCCCTTCTGCCCCCCCCCTCTCCCTTCTGCCCCCCCCCTCTCTCCCTTTCTGCCCCCCCTCTCCCTTCTGCCCCCCCCCTCTCCCTTCTGCCCCCCCCCCCCTCTGCTCCTTCTGCCCCCCCCCTCTCCCTTCTGCCCCCCCCCCTCTCCCTTCTGCCCCCCCCCCCCTCTCCCTTCTGCCCCCCCCTCTCTCCCCTTCTGCCCCCCCCCCTCTCCCCCTTCTGCCCCCCCCCCTCTCCCCC
This sequence comes from Ascaphus truei, assembly GCF_040206685.1. Lineage (NCBI taxonomy): Eukaryota > Metazoa > Chordata > Amphibia > Anura > Ascaphidae > Ascaphus > Ascaphus truei. Next base: position 86,490,356 of record NC_134486.1, read on the forward strand.
TTCTGCCCCCCCCCCTCTCCCTTCTGCCCCCCCCTCTCCCTTCTGCCCCCCCCTCCTCTGCCCCTTCTTCTGCCCCCCCCTCTCCCTTCTGCCCCCCCCCCCCTCTCCCTTCTGGCCCCCCCCTCTCCCTTCTGGCCCCCCCCTCTCCCTTCTGCCCCCCTCTCCCTTCTGCCCCCCCCCTCTCCCTTCTGCCCCCCCCCTCTCCCTTCTGCCCCCCCCCTCTCCCTTCTGCCCTCTCCCTTCTGCCCCCCCCCCTCTCCCTTCTGCCCCTCTCCCTTCTGCCCCCCCCTCTCCCTTCTGCCCTCTCCCTTCTGCCCCCCCCCTCTCCCTTCTGCCCCCCCCTCTCCCTTCTGCCCCCCCCTCCTCGCCCCTTCTGCCCCCCCCCTCTCCCTTCTGCCCCCCCCCCTCTCCCTTCTGCCCCCCCCCTCTCCCTTCTGCCCCCCCCCCCCTCTCCCTTCTGCCCCCCCCCCCTCTCCCTTCTGCCCCCCTCCCCTCTCCCTTCTGCCCCCCCCCCTCTCCCTTCTGCCCCCCCCCTCTCCCTTCTGCCCCCCCCCCTCTCCCTTCTGCCCCCCCCCCCTCTCCCTTCTGCCCCCCCCCCCTCTCCTTCTGCCCCCCCCCCCTCTCCCTTCTGCCCCCCCCCCCTCTCCCTTCTGCCCCCCCCTCTCCCTTCTGCCCCCCCCCCTCTCCCTTCTGCCCCCCCCCCCCTCTCCCCTCCTTCTGCCCCCCCCCTCTCCCCTTCTGCCCCCCCCCCCTCTCCCTTCTGCCCCCCCCCCCCTCTCCCTTCTGCCCCCCCCTCTCCCCCTGTCTGCCCCCCCCCCTCTCCCCTTCTGCCCCCCCCCCTCTCCCCCTTCTGCCCCCCCCCCTCTCCCTTCTGCCCCCCCCCTCTCTCCTTCTGCCCCCCCCCTCTCCCTCTTCTGCCCCCCCTCTCCCTTCTGCCCCCCCCCCTCTCCCTTCTGGCCCCCCCCTCTCCCTTCTGCCCCCCCCCTCTCCCTTCTGCCCTCTCCCTTCTGCCCCCCCCCCCTCTCCCTTCTGCCCCCCCCTTCTCCCTTCTGCCCCCCCCTCTCCCTCTGCCCCCCCTCTCCCTTCTGCCCCCCCCCCTCTCCCTTCTGCCCCCCCTCTCCCTTCTGCCCCCCCCCCCTCTCCCTTCTGCCCCCCCTCTCCCTTCGCCCCCCTCTCCCTTCTGCCCCCCCCCCTCTCCCTTCTGCCCCCCCCCTCTCCCTTCTGCCCCCCCCCTCTCCCTTCTGCCCCCCCCCCTCTCCCTTCTGCCCCCCCCCCCTCTCCCTTCTGCCCCCCCCCCCTCTCCCTTCTGCCCCCCCCCCTCTCCCTTCTGCCCCCCCCCCTCTCCCTTCTGCCCCCCCCCCTCTCCCTTTCTGCCCCCCCCCCTCTCCCTTCTTGCCCCCCCCCTCTCCCTTCTGCCCCCCCCCTCTCCCTTCTGCCCCCCCCCCCTCTCCCTTCTGCCCCCCCCCTCTCCTCTGCCCCCCCCCTCTCCCTCTGCCCCCCCCCCCTCTCCCTTCTGGCCCCCCCCCCTCTCCCTTCTGCCCCCCCCCCTCTCCCTTCTGCCCCCCCCCTCTCCCTTCTGCCCCCCCCCTCTCCCTTCTGCCCCCCCCCTCCCTTCTGCCCCCCCCCTCTCCCTTCTGCCCCCCCCCCTCTCCCTTCTGCCCCCCCCCTCTCCCTTCTGCCCCCCCCCTCTCCTTCTGCCCCCCCCCTCTCCCTTCTGCCCCTCCTTCTGCCCCCCCCCTCTCCCTTCTGCCCCCCCCCTCTCCCTTCTGCCCCCCCCTCTCCCTTCTGCTGCCCCCCCCTCTCCCTTCTGCCCCCCCCCTCTCCCTTCTGGCCCCCCCCCCTCTCCCTTCTGCCCCCCTCTCCCCTCCCCCTCTCCCTTCTGCCCCCCCCCTCTCCCTTCTGCCCCCCCCTCTCCCTTCTGCCCCCCCTCTCCCTTCTCCCTTCTGCCCCCCCCTCTCCCTTCTGCCCCCCCCCCTCTCCCTTCTGCCCCCCCCCCTCTCCCTTTCTGCCCCCCCCCCTCTCCCTTCTGCCCCCCCCTCTCCCTTCTGCCCCCCCCCGCCCCCCCTTCTCCCTTCTGCCCCCCCCTCTCCCTTCTGCCCCCCCCCCTCTCCCTTCTGCCCCCCCCCCTCTCCCTTCTGCCCCCCTCTCTGCCCCCCTCTCCCTTCTGCCCCCCCCCTCTCCCTTCTGCCCCCCCCCCTCTCCCTTCTGGCCCCCCCCCCCCCTCTCCCTTCTGCCCCCCCCCCCCCTCTCCCTTCTGCCCCCCCCCTCTCTCCCCCTTCTGCCCCCCCCTCTCTCCCCCTTCTGCCCCCCCCTCTCTCCCCCTTCTGCCCCCCCCTCTCTCCCCTTCTGCCCCCCCCCTCTCCCTTCTGCCCCCCCCCTCTCCCTTCTGCCCCCCCCTCTCCCTTCTGCCCCCCCCCTCTCCCTTCTGCCCCCCCCCTCTCCCTTCTGCCCCCCCCTCTCCCTTCTGCCCCCCCCCCTCTCCCTTCTTCTGCCCCCCCCCTCTCCCTTCTGCCCCCCCCCCTCTCCCTTCTGCCCCCCCCCCTCTCCCTTCTGCCCCCCCCCCCCTCTCCCTTCTGCCCCCCCCCCCTCTCCCTTCTGCCCCCCCCCCCCTCTCCCTCTTCTGCCCCCCCCCCCTCTCCCTTCTGCCCCCCCCCCTCTCCCTTCTGCCCCCCCCCTCTCCCTTCTGCCCCCCCCCTCTCCCTTCTGCCCCCCCCCCTCTCCCTTCTGCCCCCCCCCCTCTCCCTTCTGCCCCCCCCCCTCTCCCTTCTGCCCCCCCCCCTCTCCCTTCTGCCCCCCCCCCTCTCCCTTCTGCCCCCCCCCCTCTCCCTTCTGCCCCCCCCCCTCTCCCTTCTGCCCCCCCCCCTCTCCCTTCTGCCCCCCCCCTCTCCCTCTCCTCTGCCCCCCCCCTCTCCCTTCTGCCCCCCCCCCTCTCCCTTCTGCCCCCCCCCTCTCCCTTCTTCTGCCCCCCCCTCTCCCTTCTGCCCCCCCCTCTCCCTTCTGCCCCCCCCCCCTCTCCCTTCTGGCCCCCCCCCCTCTCCCTTCTGCCCCCCTCTCCCTTCTGCCCCCCCCCTCTCCCTTCTGGCCCCCCCCCCTCTCCCTTCTGCCCCCTCTCCCTTCTGCCCCCCCCCTCTCCCTTCTGGCCCCCCCCCTCTCCCTTCTGCTGCCCCCCCCTCTCCCTTCTGCCCCCCCCCCTCTCCCTTCTGCCCCCCCCCCCTCTCCCTTCTGCCCCCCCCTCTCCCTTCTGCCCCCCCTCTCCCTTCTGCCCCCCCCCTCTCCCTTCTGCCCCCCCCCCTCTCCCTTCTGCCCCCCCCCCTCTCCCTTCTGCCCCCCCCCCCTCTCCCTTCTGCCCCCCCCCCTCTCCCTCTTCTGCCCCCCCCCCCTCTCCCTTCTGCCCCCCCCCCTCTCCCTTCTGCCCCCCCCCCTCTCCCTTCTGCCCCCCCCCCCTCTCCCTTCTGCCCCCCCCCCCTCTCCCTTCTGCCCCCCCCCTCTCCCTTCTGCCCCCCCCCCTCTCCCCTTCTGCCCCCCCCCCTCTCCCCTTCTGCCCCCCCCCCTCTCCCCTTCTGCCCCCCCCCTCTCCCTTCTGCCCCCCCCCTCTCCCTTCTGCCCCCCCCTCTCCCTTCTGCCCCCCCCCTCTCCCTTCTGCCCCCCCCCTCTCCCTTCTGCCCCCCCCCCTCTCCCTCTTCTGCCCCCCCCCTCTCCCTTCTGCCCCCCCCCTCTCCCTTCTGCCCCCCCCCCTCTCCCTTCTGCCCCCCCCCCTCTCCCTTCTGCCCCCCCCCCTCTCCCTTCTGGCCCCCCCCCCTCTCCCTTCTGCCCCCCCCCTCTCCCTTCTGCCCCCCCCCTCTCCCTTCTGCCCCCCCCCTCTCCCTTCTGCCCCCCCCCCCTCTCCTTCTGCCCCCCCCCCTCTCCCTTCTGCCCCCCCCCCTCTCCCTTCTGCCCCCCCCCCTCTCCCTTCTGCCCCCCCCCCCTCTCCCTTCTGCCCCCCCCCCTCTCCCTTCTGCCCCCCCCCCCTCTCCCTTCTGCCCCCCCCCTCTCCCTTCTGCCCCCCCCCCTCTCTCCTTCTGCCCCCCCCTTCTCTCCCTTCTGCCCCCCCCCTCTCCCCTTCTGCCCCCCCCTCTCCCTTCTGCCCCCCCCCTCTCCCTTCTGCCCCTCTCCCTTCTGCCCCCCCCTCTCCCTTCTGCCCCCCCCCTCTCCCTTCTGCCCCCCCTCTCCCTTCTGCCCCCCCCCCTCTCCCTTCTGCCCCCCCTCTCCCTTCTGCCCCCCCCTCTCCCTTCTGCCCCCCCCCCCTCTCCCTTCTGCCCCCCCCCTCTCCTTCTGCCCCCCCCCCTCTCCCTTCTGCCCCCCCCCCCTCTCCCTTCTGGCCCCCCCCCCTCTCCCTTCTGCCCCCCCCCCTCTCCCTTCTGCCCCCCCCCCTCTCCCTTCTGCCCCCCCCCTCTCCCTTCTGCCCCCCCCCCTCTCCCTTCTGCCCCCCCCCTCTCCCTTCTGCCCCCCCCTCTCCCTTCTGCCCCCCCCCCTCTCCCTTCTGCCCCCCCCCCTCTCCCTTCTGCCCCCCCCCCCTCTCCCTTCTGCCCCCCCCCCCTCTCCCTTCTGCCCCCCCCCTCTCCCTTCTGCCCCCCCCCTCTCCCTTCTGCCCCCCCCTCTCCCTTCTGCCCCCCCCTCTCCCTTCTGCCCCCCCCCCCTCTCCCTTCTGCCCCCCCCCCCTCTCCCTTCTGCCCCCCCCCCTCTTCTGCCCCCCCCCTCTCCCTCTCCCTTCTGCCCCCCCCCCCTCTCCCTTCTGCCCCCCCCCCTCTCCCTTCTCTGCCCCCCCCCCTCTCCCTTCTGCCCCCCCCCTCTCCCTTCTGCCCCCCCCCTCTCCCTTCTTCTGCCCCCCCCTCTCCCTTCTGCCCCCCCCCCTCTCCCTTCTGGCCCCCCCTCTCCCTTCTGGCCCCCCCCCTCTCCCTTCTGCCCTCTCCCTTCTGCCCCCCCCCTCTCCCTTCTGGCCCCCCCCTCTCCCTTCTGGCCCCCCCCTCTCCCTTCTGCCCTCTCCCTTCTGCCCCCCCCCCCTCTCCCTTCTGCCCTCTCCCTTCTGGCCCCCCCCTCTCCCTTCTGCCCTCTCCCTTCTGCCCCCCCCCTCTCCCTTCTGCTGCCCCCCTCTCCCTTCTGCCCCCCTCTCCCTTCTGCCCCCCCCCTCTCCCTTCTGCCCCCCCCCTCTCCCTTCTGCCCCCCCCCCTCTCCCTTCTGCCCCCCCCCCTCTCCCTTCTGCCCCCCCCCCTCTCCCTTCTGCCCCCCCCCCACTCCCTTCTGCCCCCCCCCCTCTCCCTTCTGCCCCCCCCCCTCTCCCTTCTGCCCCCCCCCCTCTCCCTTCTGCCCCCCCCCCCCCTCTCCCTTCTGCCCCCCCCCCCCCTCTCCCTTCTGCCCCCCCCCCCCCTCTCCCTTCTGCCCCCCCCCCCCTCTCCCTTCTGCCCCCCCCCCTCTCCCTTCTGCCCCCCCCCCTCTCCCTTCTGCCCCCCCCCCTCTCCCTTCTGCCCCCCCCCCTCTCCCTTCTGCCCCCCCCCTCTCCCTTCTGCCCCCCCCTCTCCCTTCTGCCCCCCCCCCTCCCTTCTGCCCCCCCCCTCTCTCCCTTCTGCCCCCCCCTCTCCCTTCTGCCCCCTCCCCCCTCTCCCTTCTGCCCACCCCTCTCCCTTCTGCCCACCCCTCTCCCTTCTGCCCACCCCTCTCCCTTCTGCCCACCCCTCTCCTTCTGCCCCCCCCCTCTCCCCTTCTGCCCCCCCCCTCTCCCTTCTGCCCCCCCCTCTCCCTTCTGCCCCCCCCTCTCCCTTCTGCCCCCCCCCTCTCCCTTCTGCCCCCCCCTCTCCCTTCTGCCCCCCCCTCTCCCTTCTGCCCCCCCCCTCCCTTCTGCCCCCCCCCTCTCCCTTCTGCCCCCCCCCTCTCCCTTCTGCCCCCCCCCCCTCCCTTCTGCCCCCCTCCCTCTCCCTTCTGCCTCCTCTCTCTCCCCCCACCCCTTCTCCCCCCACACCACTCCATTTGCCCTCCCCCCACGACCAGACCGTTTTTCACACCCACCCCCAGCCCGTTTTTCACACCCACCCCCCTGCACCAGCCCCAGCCCGTTTTTCACACCCACCCCCCTGCACCAGCACCAACCGGTTTTTCACACCCACCCCCCTGCACCAGCACCAGCCCGTTTTTCCTGTATGGCGTCTTCTCATCTGTCTACTGCCATGGCCGGACTCGGTCTGGTGAGAAGCCGGTAATGAGCAGTCCCCCCCTCACCCTGGTGGCGGAGCATGCATGCTATCTCTGGTGTGTGGGATCCCAATTCCGGTGCAAGGGGTATGGGCAAATGAGGAGGCATTAGAGACACACACACACACACACACACTTCTGTCTGGTCGCGTTGCTCTGTAGTGACAATGGCGGCTCTGTAGTGCTCTGTAGGGAACCGGCTGCAGCCCCATTGGATGGGAGTGGTCACGTGACCGCCCCTCCGCTTCCCCGAGCGGCAAATTTCAAACTTGCCGCTCTCTGAAGGGTTTCTCCTCCGCACGCATCAGCTCGCATGCGGAGGGAGAAACTATAGCCGCGCTAATAACAGATGCAGGGGCTTTGTGCATCTGTTCAGCGCGGCTCAGCCCGCCTCAGCGACGCTGAGTGCACTATGTCCTGGGCCTTAGACTGTTAAATTCTTTACAAAAGGTTGTTTTATTGCTGGCTACATGGGGTTGCAAGTTTAAGTTGTTTTTCAAACTCAGAATAGCTGCAACAAAAGCAGGAAGAACTTCTCCTTCAGCTAGCATAGTTTTTTTGTTTTGTTTTTTCAAATTGTTGGTTGTAATGGTGTTCCTCACTAGCAACTGTGGTTGCAGAAGCCATTGAATGCAAATTCAACAAACCTGGGGCCAAATGTCTCAAACCATAAAACCATCAACATTCAGTTACATTTCAACTTCTACAGGACTGCGTCCCTAAGGAAACTACAACATTGCACTCAGACTTTCGATTCAAATACAAACTGATAACATGCTTAAGATCAGTTGGAAATAAAACCATTATGCTTGGCGCCATTACAAAAGCAGGTAAAATATCCAAAGCATTATTAATGCAACAGACGTTTATAGATACAAAATGTGCTACTACAGGCTCAGTGTACCAAAAATACTGTTGGAAAGTGTTCAGTAATAAACGTCTGTCAAGATCAATCAAGGGCGGAAAAATATCAGTAAGCACAAAAGAGTTCATATGTTCACTGTCAAACGGGTCGGGATTACTTCACATCTTAAGGTGCGACAGTCCAAATTTTGTTTTGTATGTATATCTTTATTTCCATATACATAGTGCTTCACAGTAGTAATACATGTGACATAATAATATAATACATAATGGGAATTAGTGCTTTAAGATATAAAAGTAATATTAGGAAAAGGAGTCCCTGCCCTGAGGAACGAACAATCGAAGTGGTGAGTGGGGAGACCTTATAGAGACAGTAAGAGGGTGCTCTGGTAAGAGAGTCTGCAAAGGGTCAAGGTGAGTGCATACGAGATATATGGTAACAGCCAAACAGAGCTAGCTACCCATATGCTTAGTTAAGGCAGTGTGTTTTATGAGGGGTCTTAAAAATGAAAAGAGAGGGTGCTAGTTGGATATTGAGGGGAAGGGCATTCCAGAGGTGTGGGGCAGTGAGAGAAAAGGTTTTAGGCGGGAGACGGCTTTACATTCAAAAAGGGTAGACAGAAAACATACATATAGAGAAACCCTCGCTCAGCCTTAAGTTAAGTGGGGTAGGTGCTCTTCTGGGATAGGTACACAGTATATACTAGACCAGGGGTGTGGACATTTCTGAGCTGCGTCCCTCTGCCTGGCAGCCAAAGCACTCGCCCTTCCCCACCCCCTATCCTAGTACCCGGCGTCAAATGATGCCGCTGGTCATGTGACGTCACCCGGCAGGGTCATTTGCCGCGCGTTGCCATGGCGATGCATCACGTCACATGACCCCCAATGGCCTCACATGACCACGCAGCGTCATTTCACGCTGCGTCGCCGAAGAGCCAGCTGAAAGCAGGTAAGAGAAGTTACAGAGACCTCACACCTCCCCCGGCATTTAAATGCCTTGGGGTAGAGCACAGGGCCTCTGTAACCGCAGCACCTCCCCTAGAAAATCTTGCGCACCCCTATACTAGACAAAGGAAAAAGTAATCCCAGTTCTGGGCACTCAATATCCCCAAAAATTGGGCAATGATTGTAAGGTGATAAAAGATTTACTTTTAAGAAGAAATTTAAAATAATGGGAGTAACTAACCAACGAAGTTCAAAATACATCCTAATGAAGTACTAAAGTGAACTATGCACTGCTGTCAGCTCTGTCACAGATAAACATAGTTTAAATTATCTAACCAATGAATCGTGGGGTGGAGCAAATAGTAGCACCTAATTGGAGTTGCTAGTACTGTACAGTATTAACTATGGCCTCCTATAATCATGGGAAGAATGCCCATAAATTCACTTTTATAGCTTCAATATACATATATGTAGCTAATGCACTAAATGTAATTCTAAAGAAATCAGGATCAGCACCCTGTCGTTTGTAATGAGCAACACATTCCACAAACCTCTGTATTCAACACACTGTAGCCAATAAACATGGATCTGCCCTATTAAGCGTGTACATGGCCGCAGAAAGATTTCCCACCCCCCAATGCAAAAAACTTCCAGCCACCAAATACATACAAAAAAAATCCCAACCCCTGCAAATACAGCTCAACCCCCTTATAACGCTATGCTTGGGGTCCAAAGAATCACATTGCGTTATAAGCGGATCGCGTTAGAAATAATGAACAATTATTAGTGTACAATGTACAATTGTATGCATTGTACAATAAAGTATTTAAGATACCAATAATCGTGTTGTAAAGTATTCATAAATACGAAAATTGGGAGCCACGCTTACACAGCGTTATAAGCGGATTCGCGTTGTAACGGGGTTCAGCTGTATATACAACCCCCCACCCCCCCCCCAAATACATACAAAAAATAAATAAAAACACTTGCCCAATACATATATATGTAAAAAAAAAAACAATACATATAATTCCCCCCATACATACACATATATATATATATATATATATATATATATATATACACACACACACACACACACACACACACACACACACACACACACACACACACACACACACACACACACACACACACACACACACACACGGAGCTACCTTGCTCTGCGGTCACCTGGGTACTCACCACACACACACACACACTTATGGAGCTACCTTGCTCTGCGGTCACCTGGGTACTCACACCCGACACCCCTGGGGCAGTCCACTCACCCTTAGGAACGGCAGCAAGCACAGGTCCCAGTGCTGGGACCGGCGATACTTGGGCGCACGGCCCGCAGCAGGCTCAGCGACGGTGGATTCTAGTGGCACCGACTGCTGGCACCTCCGGACGCATCAATAAGGGCACATGTGCCCACAGCATCCGTGGTAGTGTAACTTGGTAGTGTAACTTGGCGGAGCCACCCCAGAGTTTTGACCCCGCAGGCCAATGAGCTGTGGCCGTCCACTGGCCAATCACAGGGGGTACAAATACACACACAAACATTATTTCAGTTATATAGAGACACACACACACACACACCTTCGGTAACAAATGCCATACATTTTCTTTGCAAATGAAAGCTGCAAACTCATGGACCCAGAGGCTTTAATGCTTTTGCTGCTGTTGCTTTGAAGTACAGTCCCAGTAAACCTCCCCGACTGAGCAGAGACAAAACACCAAATTCCTGGAGACACAATAAAAGTGCAAACGAATACCCGATTACAAATCCAAGACCAGTAGTTCCCACCCTTTTTTGAAAGGCAACACTCCTACTCGTTTTAAAAATCGGTGTGACACCCTTATTTCTTTTATGCCTATGCAAGAGCCATGTTAAATAATCCTTTTACATATTGTGGTGTTCCCTTAACTGTAAATTCAAATGCTGTGTTTCCATTTTTAATAAAGACTAAAACTTGCACTTTTTTGGTAGATTTCTAAATGTCATCTTACTCTATACATTTTAGGATATGCCTGGCTTGGGGTTGTGACAATAGGAGGCAGTCACATCCTTTTGGTTGAGGACCACTCTCTTAGACCTGTATTCACTATGCTATCATGCATGCCCTTTACCCCTTGTCAGGGAAAATTGAAACTCATTCATCAAGAATGAATGAGGCTTTCTTGACCGGGAGAATAACGTGTCACAGTGTACTTAGGGGCCTTACAGAACAGAGGTGCAACACACTAATCTCATTCATAATCAAGTCTTACCAACAGCAGTGAAAGCGCCATTAACCCCCTCCCTGCTACTCAATGGTGAACTCAGGGTGGCAGTTTTAGACTCCATTTTAAATAAGTTTGACCACATTTATGCTACAAGAGCACAAAACAAAGCTACCTTTTAAAAAGCTAAAATGTCTCTTAACATTTTAATGATATTCTTCATATTTCTGCTGAGCATACGTGTCTTCTATAAATAGAATGTAGTGATCCTGTGTACCACCTCGTGCCACTTTTTTTTTTTTTATACAAGTATCTACCAAGTTGAGTTAAAACCCTCACTATTCTGTTCAGGCTTGAAGCTCAATAAAAAAAAAAAAAAAAAAAAAAAAAACAAGAAGAAGGGAAGGAGTTCAGCTACATTACAATGAATCTGACAAAAATCTTCAGCACAAGGGACGCTTTTCACAATACGGTATATAGAAGTGGGGCCAATGTCACCCTAAGGCATAGATCCACAAAACGGTGCAAAGCTCTAGCATCCCTTTACTACCATTCCAATGGAAGGCTTTCGTGGATCTGGGCACGTGTGCAGATTCATGTAGAGTGGACTTCATTATGAGGTCACAAAAGCAGTAGCTTCTGCAAGAATGTCATGTTAACTCCATGTACACTGAAATTTGGCATTTTAGGAAAATATAGAGTAAACAAAATATGCTATGCAATCACTCAGTTTGGGTAAAATTCAGGATCTTAAAACAAAATAATAAATAACTACAAACCTGACTCGTTTAATCTAGACGTTTTCCTTCAAAGTTACAAATTTGGGAGAATTAAACGTATTTTATTCGTGGATGAGATCAGTATGCAGAAATGACCCAGCACCCTGATTGGTCAGGTGACAGCAAGAGGCCTTTTAGCTAATTGTGAGGCAATAGACTCAGGGTAAATAAAGTTGGGTAGTTATGGAAACCTTGTTGAGGGACAAAGCACAAAGTCATTTAACACTTACAAGTGAAAACACGCAGGCAGATGACATCTTCTCTACCACTGTGAATGAGCATTTCATTACGTAAGACATGTTCAATTTAGGGTTTAAGACTCAACTGTGTAAAGCACACTTAAAAAATAAAAAATAAAATAAAAAACCCAACAAGAACCATCTATATGACTTTACAATGTTCACCATACTGAATTGCTTTCTAGGCTGGAGACATTGAGATGTAAGCCAATGTTAAAACGGTTCAAATCACAAGTTTCTCTGAATTGATTTAATCACCTGTAATTGCTGGTACTAAATAGATTCAAATATTCCTACCTATATATACCACAGATTAAACCAGGGGAGCGCAAACTTTTTTCCCTGCGCCTCCCTGCCGGCAGTTCCCCTCTCTCCGCGCCCCCCGCCCCTTATCTCGGCTCCGGCGTCATGTCACGTTGCCATGGCTGCGTGTCAAAGAAGCCGGCAGAGCCAAGTTAAGTGAGGTATACAGAGGCCTTCGCCGCTTCCCCGAGTGCCTCTGTAAACCCCGCGCCCCCCAGTTTGCGCACCGCTGGAGTAAACAATACAAACACCCTTAAGCAATAACATTTAAATGACACTGCTATGCAACATCAGCTTCCATACCATTATAAATGTTTGGTTTGCAACTAAGGCCTGGGAGATTGTGGGATCAGCCTTGGTGATCCGTGCTGAGGCGCGCTCACGCTCAGCACTGAGCCCCTGCAGCCGCAATGAGAGCGGCTTTAGCAGGGGCTCACGCACGCTTGCGGAAGCGTGTGTCTCACCAAGATTTCAGATTTGGCGCTCGCCGGAGCGCAGGGCCGGTCACGTGAGCGGTTCGCCCAATGAGGGCGAACCAGCTCCGTGATGTCACTGGCCCGCCCCCAGACACGCCCACAGACGGCGCGCGCTCTAGGGCCAGGGAAAGTACCGCTTTCCCTGAGCTTCAGCGCGCCTCTGCACAGACAAAGTGTCTATGTCCCAGGCCTTAAAAGGGGCAGTGCCTTCTAGGATCACAGCGTACGAACGCCAACACCTAATTGAGAACATTTTAACACTTTTTAGTCAAAATCTTACACTTAACTTTTTTTTTAGCCAAAAATACTTGTTACTTTGTAAGGCCTCGGATATAGGGGGCGCGTGATGGAGCGCATGCGTCACGCGCGCCTCTCTTCCGAGCGCTCTGCTGCCAGTGATGCACAGCGACGGGGCCGTGACGTCACGTGAGCAGTTCGCCCTTATTCGCTGAACAGGCCACGTGACCCGGCCGTCGCGCATCAAAAACAGCTTTTTCTGGTCTCGCAAAAATAAAATCTGCTGCGCCATTGCGCGCTCTATGGCCCCTTTTCATTGAGGTGCAGCCTTTTGTTTGCGCCGCGGTCGCACGCAGTATGGACGCGGCCTAAGCATAGCAGGCAGAGACTTGAAAGGGGTTTGATTTCCTCCGATGGTCATTGTGTGTTCATCAAGTGCTTGCACAGACAGAGCCCCATTCTGTCTCCTTCCCCATATCTTTCAGCGGCTCAGGGACCAGGTAGGCCAATGACAAAGAAATCAAACACACCCCACCTCCCCCCCATTTAGAGGCCGCAAAAATACAATTTGCCATTCCTTTCCAAAAAACAAAAGACAAACCGAGAATAGAATATACAGTACATATTTGTTACAGGTGTGGAAGACCGTACTGCAAATACTTAGTCGTTAGTCCCACCCACTATTTGCATAATGGTGTTTAAGCTCTGGCTACACAACATCAACTTGCGAACTATAAAAAGTTAATAAACACACAATTCCAGCAAGCGCAAGAACCCCAAACCCACCACATCATATATATATACAGCATATATGTTTGTGTCAAAAAGGAGTGCTACTGAGCGTAGCCAAATGTATACAAGACAGAAATACCCAGTGTTGCATCCAAAGTGACAAAATACATACAGCAGGGCCCCGCTTCTCGGCGCTTCGCTTTTCGGCGATCCGCCGGCACAGAGAAGGGGGCCGCCATCTTTGATTCCCAGTCGCGCATGCGCAGACTGGGCGGTTGCGCCCAGTGCGCATACGCAAACCGGTGTCTGCGCGCGCATACCGTAGTTTGCGCACGCAGACCATAGGCCGCGCATGGGCAGAACGGCAAAAACACCGTTCTGTGCATGCACAGAACTGAAAATCGCCGGATCCGCTTTCCGGCGATTTTCACTATACGGCGGGCCCCTGGAACGGAACCCGTCGTATACCCGGGGCCCTGCTGTATTACAATACTTCAGTGCTAATATAAAGTTAGCCAGAAAGAAGCTGTGAAAGAAAAATAAAAACGGCGCAAAATCTCATAGTTTAGTATGTTAAAAATATATTGTTATTTCCATTCAGCAGGTAAGTATTGCACGTACATCAAGGTGATACCAAGAGAGCAAGACATGTTAGGGCCATGTTACCACACACTGCATCTCCCACACTGGTCATTCGATCACGCGTGCTGTGCCGAGTAGAACATCCAGGAACCTTTATCCATGGGTACACCAACTCCCTGATTAAGTCAGCCGACACTGACGAAACGCGTTGGAATTGAGGCATTATTCGTGCATTATCAGTGCATGTTTCACTGTATTCTACATATTGGGCAGGTGGTAGAGGGAGAAGAGATCAGAATGCGACACGTCGTCCTCTGTGACAGAGGAAAAGGAGTAGAGGAAGGCAGGAGGAGCTAGGAAGAGGTATAGAATGTGAGGAGGATACAGAGGGGGTGTCTTGCTGAATAGAATGCACCTGTCGTGATAGTCGGCAAAGTCCTGAGGTGGAAGAGAGACCGGTAACAGACGGTGGTCTGAGTAGAGAGTCAAAGACAGAGATGGGTATGATCAAACCTTAAAGGAGAGCTGGGGTGCACAAAGTACTGGTTAGATGGGGGTAAACCGATTGCTAAGGCCATTCACTCTGTCTTCACTGTAGCACTTGGATCAATTAATTTTACAGTAACCCCTTCAATGTCAGATGGTCCTGCCACCTCCGTGGCAAATACCCACTGGCACGCATGGATCACGTGACCGCTCTTTGGAGCGATCATGTGATACCTTCCGGGTGCGAGTCACCGGACAAGAAGTGAAGGATCTGCCACTTCAGTTTAGTAGATCACGGATAGCTCCTAGGAAAACAGGCAAATTGTCATGACATGCAACATATGTCAGTCTCTGGGGTGGTACTTTTCATAAACTTCAAGGGGTTGGAACAGCCATAATTATAGCCATCATCAGAAGTTGCATTCTTATATTGTTTGTATCAACATATAAAAGCAGTGTAATGACAGTAAACACTGCACTACTGTTATGGATATAGTGATACGGTGATACCTATAAACAGCATCTCTTTACATGTGCAACTCAGATATGCTGTGTTCATTCGCCCAATCTCCACAAAAATAACATTTGGTAAGCAAAATAAATGCAATTTGCTTCCTTAACAGAGCCAAAATTATTTAAAGGGGCAGAGCCACAGTGGGTGTAAAAAAAAAATACAATTAAAAAAGTGAAGCTCTATATTTGACTTCCTAGGGAAAAAAAGAAGCCAGGACACCGGAGAAGCCATTTTATTTACTTGTATACTGCTAAACATTATTGTCCTCCGTTTCTTCTGCTCAGTTGAATTAAAGCAGCAATCCGTGCCCCCCCCCCCCCCCGCGTGAATATATTTATAGATTTGTCATCTTTTTTTTTTTTTTTCCAACTGCTGCACTCCAAAGTTAAGGACCCACCAGTTCTAGAGATATTGAAAATGTTCAAATCTCCGGCAAGAAACCTAGTCTGGGGCGGGGGGGGGGGGGGGGGATGGACGGAGGGGGGGGGGGGGGGGAAGTGTCTACAGGCGGCAAACAAAGCCGTGACATGGCATTGCTGCTTACGATTGGGTGACACAATTGCAATTTCTTTTTTTAACCTGCAAGTAGATGTTTTTTTTATTTTTTATATCTGGGCAACTAGATATTGAACCTTTGTTTACAAATCTAAATGTCAAAGATTAAAAATGGAACAAAGAGTATATCGATGTTTTTATTTAAGCAATCAGCTACATTTAACCTATAAAATATGCCATGGTCCTTCGTTTAATTGCCCTAGGTGGGATTTTATTACTCTTTATTTAGTAATACCATTAATTAAATAATAAACTAAAAGGTATGGATGGATAGGGGAGTCTCCAAATAATACAAGTCAGAGGACAATACAACCAAGGATTTTAAGCACTAGTATTTGTTCCAATAAAGCGTGTTACTCAAAAGCTTTTAATACATCTTTATAAATTATATGAGAGCGCACCAAACC
>NC_134486.1:86510922-86547991 GCF_040206685.1 Ascaphus truei
CGGCTTGCGCATGCGCAAACCGGCATTTTCCCCCCTTGTGCGCATGCGCAAACAATTCTGCGCTCGCAACCTACGTTCTGCGCATGCGTGTCGGCGGAAACAGCCCGCTCTGTGCATGCGCGACCTCGGGGCAGACATGGCGACCCCTTTCTCGGTGTCGCCGTATTAGTGGATCGCCGAGAAGCTGTATAGAGGGAGTGGCTTAGTGAGTAACGACACTGACTGGCACGGAGAATTTGAAGCAGGGGAGCCTGGTTCAATTCCCGGTGTCGGCTCCTTGTGACCTTGGGCAAGTCACTTTATCTCCCTGTGCCTCAGGCACAAAAAACGAAAAAAAAAAAAAAAAAAAAACAGACTGTAAGCTACAAGGGGCGGGGACCTGCAAAATGTCTCTGTAAAGCGCTACGTAAAAACTAGCAGCGCTATACAAGAACATGCTATTATTATTAAGTGCATTTTTTAACTTCCTTTAAGAGATCTCTTCTTGCACTTACAAGCATGGTTGCCGACGCACTGTTCATGAGATAAGCGTTTGAAATATTAAGCGTCAGGCAGGTTAAAATGGAGCTCTCCCAGGAGCAAAGGGTAATCCAACATCAGAAGCTATATACCAAGAAAAATCACCATCTTAAAAACATATATTATAATTCATTTAATGTTTTTGTTTTTCCCCAGAGAAAAATCCAAACATTATACAAGTTAAACTCATACAGTATGGGCTTCTGGGGGGATTGCAGCTATAAAGTTTTAAAGCAATTCCATGCAAGTCTGGGGACAGAATGTATAAATCGGGGGTGGCCAACTCGAGTCCTCAAGGGCCACGAACAGGTCAGGTGTTAGGGATATCCCTGCTTCAGCACAGGTGGCTCAATCGTCGAAAGCCACCTGTGCTGACGCCGGGATATCCCCAATACCTCACCTGTTGGTGGCCCTTGAGGACTCGAGTTGCTCTATAATGTTAAACTAAACGGCATTATTTAGTTGCCAGAAATTGTGGTCACAAAGCACAGGTGTATGTGACAATACCCTGCGTTTAAAGCCAAGTTCATGTTACGATACATTCTGCTAGCCTAATTTAATCCATTTTGTGTGTTCCAAATAAAAAAAATGCAGGTGTCACTGTTATTTCAGTGTAGCATCTGTGGATTTTTTGCCACACTTTGGTGGCAATTTTAGTTCATTCCTGGCACTTTATTCATGGCTTGGTAACCTCATGAATAAAAAAATAAAATGGTATTAAGTTAAACTCTTTGAAGTTTACAGACAAAATCTTAACTTATTTAATATGTGTAGCTTGAAGTAGCTTCAACTACACAAAAGTAACGGCGAATGCAAAGGTGACAAAAAACAATTACCCAGATTCCTTAGCTGCAGTGGATTTGTATGCAAAAAAGTAAATAAATAATAAAAATTTAAAAAAAGGTGAAAAGCAAGGTTGCAGACCTGTCTGAGACATGTTAATTTTCTCACGAGTGGTATTTTTACTGTACACTACAATAAGAGTGATGCGTGTGGTATATTAATAATAGTGTGAGCTTATACCTCTGCTATACACACACCTATACTTAAACTAAAAGGTATCTGTGTATTAAGCAGACACACAATATCAGATTAAAAATAAATGGTTAGTAGCGACCACCACCAGTCTTTACCCACCCTTATGGGCCTACTTTATACTTAACTGTTTCCGCCTCTGCGTATTTATATATCCAACTGAACTGCAATAATAGTAATATAGCCGACCATACTAAGCGATCACAAACATTTCCCTGGAACCAAAACTTTCCATGAAGTTAAGTACAAGCACAGTTCCAGTAAATGATTTGCTAATGCAAACCGCTTTCCATGCATTACAAATCCCTCTGCAGAAAATCAAAGTAAATTCTCTCTCTGTGTTGGCTGTAAATATGTATTAGCAACTGTAACTCTATTAGCAACTCTCTAACTGTGAACGCTTTTGCAGTGTGGAAATTAGTAAAATACGCGTAAACTATTCAAATGCTTGATGATCTCCACAGAAATGCCCGATTGTTATCAGGTCAGCTAGCAATCTAATCTTCCATGCAACAAGTAACTTTCAAAGTCCATTTTCCTTTTAAAGCAGCCTGAAGACACACACAGCTCATTTAAAAAAAATCGAATTTCTTATTAACAAAGGGATCCCCTAGGGCACGGGTGCACAAACTTTTTAGTCTGTGCCCTCCCTGCCTGCTCCCCACTCCTTACCTAGTCTCCGGCGTTACGTGATGTCACCATGGCAACGCGACGTCACGTGACCCTGCTGTGTCATGTGACGTTGCGTTGCCCAAAGCTGCCGGAGACAAGGCAAAAGCAATGTAAGCCGTCTGTAGCTCAAGGTTCCACACACAAGATTATAACAATAAATAATGGTGTTTGTAACGGAGCTTAAATGAGGGGTTAATAGCCTATCGGAGACGCTTATAGCACGAGGTGTAAGCTGTGTGCAGACCCTTATACTATTGAAAGTATGGCTGCAATGAACACAGGCAGATTCGGTATGGAGTAGCAGTACTCATAGTGATAACCGAACTTCTCTTTCTTCTTCTCCTGGCAAAAACAGACCCCCACGGCAGGAGACCTGTATCCCTCAGTGCGTGGCCACGATCCGGATATACAGCAGAGAATGGGTGATCGATGCCGCCGCCGCCGCCATCACTCCGTTGTACAAGGAGTACTCTTTGAGAAAGAGCAGTTTTGCTCGAAACGCGTGGGAGGAGGTTCCCTAGTTAGCTGTACTTGTACCAGTATCTGTTTTATGTACCTGAATAAAGTTTTTTTTTTTTTTTTTTTTTTTTTTTAAACCTACAATTTCCTGGTGAGTCTGAGTACAATGGCGTGATGGCGGCGGCGGCGGCGGCATCGATCACCCATTCTCTGCCAGAGACAGGATAAGGTTAGTTACAGAGGTCTCGTGAGATCCCCCGGCATTTAATTTAAAATGCCTTGGGATAGAGCGCGGGGCCTCTGTATTCGCCGTGCCCCCCGCCCCCAGTTCGCGCACCCTTGCCCTAGGGCAGCGATTCTCAAACGTTTGGTGCTCGCAGCACACTTGGAAAATAATTTTTGCTTTGCGGCACACTAAAATTTAAATTGATTGATTTTTGTAAGTATGGTATGGATTTTTTAGCCTATAGCCAGGAATTGGGACCAAATAGTAATTCTGCGCCGATACTGCCAACTGAAGAGAGACAACGGGGTAAAGAGACTCACCCACATGTTATAATGTGATACTTGAGCTTGATGTTTCTTTGAACAGAACAGAAGAAGATTTTAACAGAAATCCAGAACATATCCAGAGATAACTCATCGTGTTTAAATTTTTAGATCACGATCAGTTGAAATAGAAGCCAACTCTTCTTTGGATATTGTCAAATCTAACTCAGATGAAACAGGCATAAACTGGTTCCTTAAACCAGGGGCGCGCAAACTTTTTTTGCTGCGCCCCCTCTGCTCCGGTGGTGTGCGCGCGCCCCCCCCCACCCCTACTACTTCACATGGGGTCATGTGACGTCATTTGATACGTGTGACGTCACATGACCATGCGGCGTCATTTGACGCCGTGTTGCCATGGACACGAGTCCTGACGCCGGCAAAGACAAGGTAAGTTTGGAGTTGCAGGGGCCTCACGCGATCCCCCGGCATTTCATTTAAAATGCCTTGGGGGAAGAGCGCGGGGCTTCTGCAACGCCGCACCCCCCCCTGAAAAATCTCACGCCCCCCACTTTGCGCACCGCTGCCTTAAATAGTTGTGTCTTTCTGTAGGGAAGGATGGAAAGTAACGTTGGATATTATGCTCCAAGGTTTCAAAACTCTCCACCATGAGGGCAACCTTGTCTTTTGTTAGGGTTTTTAGTATCAGAGGAAACATTTCAAGATTACCCTCTCTAGCTCTATTTTTCCAAATAATTATTTATTTTCAAATGCCAGCAGCTTATCCGTAGAAGTAGGGATGTTTTGATTTTGCCCTTGCATGCTGGTGTTCACGCTATTCAGGTGCCTAAATATATCTGCCAAGGATGCTAGTTTGGCACGCCAAAGTTTCCTGCTGATAAAAAAAAAAATCTTTTTTTAAGTTCATACTGTATACACGAGTAAACACCTTTTCCCCTTGATAACCACCGTACTTCGGTCTGCAAAATTAAACATGTGTACTGCAAATCCATAGCTTTACAACGCTGTTTAAAAAGCGGTCTTTAGGGGCCTTGATTTCACAAAATTAACCATTAGGACAACTTGGTTTAATACAGACTTCAATTCAAATGTCTTTCCAACTAGGGCTTCCCTCTGTAGAAAGCAATGGCTAGAAATCATATTTGGATTTTGTTGTCTTCAGTTCCGTGGATGAAGGGAACGTCGTGCTTTTCCACTAATGTTAGCGGACTCGTCAACTTGCAAAGCGAAATTTGACTTTTTGTGCTCATTAGAAACATTCTCATCTGTGTTAGATGAGATTAGTCTTCTTCAAATTGCATCACCAGAGAGTGGAATTTTGGTAATTTCTTGTTCTGCTTCACCACCGAACATTGCACTAAGAATTGTATGGCACACGGGCAAAATAAGTGACTCCGCTATGTGGCTTAATTTGCTGTGCTATGATTTTTGCTGCCCGATAAAATCAGTTTGAACGTTAAAATCGGACACTTTTTTCGAATGAGCTTGCTTGTTTCGATTGCTGTTCAACCAACCTTTTGAAACTGCATTTGTAGGGTGGAGTTGTAAGTGAAACCTAAAATGAGTGTTGCTCTGGGTAACAGTCTGATGTGGGGCAGTCTCGACACAAGTTACATTCTGTTTCTCGGTCTCGCACGCCGGTCGGTGGTCACTGACTTCATGGCACACTACTGGTCGGCTTTGTGAAGGCGGACTGCCCAAAATAAATCTCAGAAATTAAAGGGGGTTCCAGAGCCTTGAGTGCAACTGCTGCAGGAGATGCACCACGTGTACGGAGAATAAGCAAGCAATCTAATTTGGTCAGGCTAATTTGTTGTTTTAAAGGTGCGAGGTTAAGTTAGATGATAAGAGGCACTAGCAGCATTATCAGTAAGAGTCTGAGCACAGTATGTCCGCAGTGGGAAGTCGGAGTATATACACATGTGGGTGGCCTCACTTTTGGCACCACATTCAGGGCTACACACAAGAGCTTGGAACGGCCAACAGATCAAATCATTTGGATACCAGATCCTTGCAACCAAGCAATAACATAAAAAAAAATAGCAGCACACAGGATAAATCAGGTGATCTCCACTCAAACTGTAGCTATTCCGGCTTGCAACATAACCAATTCCTAAGGCCGAGTCCATAGAAGGACAGGCTGCGCTGAGCCGTGCGGACGCTCAGCGCTGAGCCCCTGCATCCTCAATGAGGATGCCTTGAGAGGGGGCTCGTGCGAGCGTCCGCAGGTGTCCTGCGGCTTTGGAATTTTCAGCCGACAGCCAAGCTGTTTTTCAGCGCGCTGTCGGCTGAAAACATCCAATCAGCGCGGAGCTGCATCAACGTCACGGCGCCGTGACGTCGGCGCCGTGACGTCGGTGCGTCGCGGGCGATTGGCCCAGCGACGTCACTGCCCCGCCTCCCTCAGTCTCCCCCCGCCTCCGATCGCGCCCGCTGGCTCGCCTGCGTGGGCATGAAATCGTGCAGATTTCAGCAGGCGAGCCTCGGCGTCAGCTCGGCTCGGCTCAACCCTCTATGGCCCCAGCCTAAGGAAGATTAACAGGCCACTGATTACTACAGCAGCTAGCTACATTTGATAAAATCGTCTACACATCAATATTATATTGGCTTCTATTTTTCTACACTATCTTGACAATACTTAGGATTAGTGTTGTGTTATATACCCTTTTGTATTTTTGAGGTTAATTTCATTGTGTTCAATTCGTCATTTTAAATATATTATGCATCGGTCACGGTGTCCCAGATACACACGGATACACAAGACCCGCCAACAGGGGAGGGTGGTGCCGTGACAGCCAAACTCTGGCTCCTAAAAATTCTGCCTGGCTCCTAAGATTTTTTTTTTATATTTGTGCCCATCCCTGATATAAGGTATGATATTGGAGGGAGGGAGGGAGGGGGGGTAGAATGTTAGGTAATGGAACACTGTGGAGTCAGTGAGAGAGCAGATACCAATAGCAAGAGCCATCTGGTACGGATCAAGAGTAGAGCTAGAAAGACTAGCTACAGATCAGGACGTGTCGAAGAGGCTGGTTGTAAACAGGTACAGCAGCAGGCCTGTCAGGTAAACCTGTAGAGCTCAGAAATACACAGAAGTGGAGCTGTCCAGCAACTGATTTAACTCACTGTTAGAGCTACGGCCTTTTGGTGCTGAGGTTTTGGGTTCACAAGCCTCAGGGCCCAACAGGGGGAATCACTGCTTTAACCCCTTTTGCTAAAAGCCAAGAATGGCATCAATGCATCAAAGTATTAAACGACTATACAAATGCAGTAGGAGTCAGTTTTCCTTCTAGTGTGTTATATTTGGATCTTCTGCACCAGCTCTGCCATTGAATCGTATGTTAGCACTGTGATATTCTGAGTTGTACTGGGTTACAGTGCAATCTGGGGGAACAATTCATGGTGTCCAGCACCAGAAGTGCCAATAACAAAATTTAAGTGACACAATCGGGTTGATCAAATTCAGATTTTGACCCACCTCACCTATTTCTTCAGCATAAAAAAAGGCAACATTCCCTGGTAACAACCTGCACAAAGTGTAAGATTATCACAATTAGGTTTCTTACATGTGAAGTACAATACAAACAAAGTGTTGGGTTTTCAGGTAATTTCAGCTTTTGAGCCCCTCAATGGCATTAGCCAAGAGTAAACGTAAAGATCATTCAAACTGTTCAACCATGTGATTGTTGCCAAATCTTATCGAGCGCATGGAAGTGTGTTTGACTTAAATGATTAAATGATGTGTATCCACGAGTTACTCATTCTGTGCTGGAGTCAGAACGACAAAGAGCTATACTTTGCCCCCTCTAACACTGAGTAAGTGCGCATGTTCAGGGTACATGTTACCACTCTGGAAGATGGGGACTTGCTTCGTGGGACTCCTTCAGCGTACACTGCTCCTGATCCAGTATACTAAATAGCAGCAGGAGTAGCCAAACAACGCTAGCAAGTATTGTCTGTAACACAGTACCCAATAAAGGTTATATTGAAGAGACAAGTGGAAACAAATCTCTCCTGCTCCGTCTGGTCCGCTTCAGCTCAAAGCCCGTCAGGGAACAGCAAAGCTTCCGACTCGCCACACTCACAGACCAGGACGTCACCTCAATAAGCCGTAGGTCCACAACGGGCCCCCCAGTGATCAGTGAAGTAAACAAAAGTCCCGTGGGTAGGGCAAGCAGGATCAAAGACGTTTTCTTGGACGTGCAACCATTTACACTTTATTATTGTCACAATGTAATTACTTTTTTACGTCGTGCGCTTTGTTATTTTACTTTTTTTCAAATCACACGTATCATAACGGCAGTGCGATGTGAAAGCGTACCGACCATCTTTAATTACAACCGTGATTTCATGCCCAAAGCAGGCTTCACTTGGAAATGCTCGTGTGTTAATCACATCTTTTAAACAACGCTATAAAAAAAAACCTTACTACGTCGCAAAAAATAAAAAATAAATCCCTGATGTTAGTGATTGCAGGCTCGATCACACAAACAGTAGGCTGCTTATCCAAAAGGGGCAGAGTTGGACAGTAAATAATAGCACTTCATAACAATTTAGGGAAGCCAGAAAGTTCAACAGTCCTCCACTAGGCTAAATATTTAGAAAACTGAATATTGGAATACAACCACTAACGGCAAATCAACATATGAAGACAAGAAAGTGGAAACATGCACACTGAGAAATGCACTTTGAATTTTGTGAAGCAACGTATTTTCCTGCCTTTTCTCTGACAGAAGAGGAACAAAAAAGTTAAATACATATCCTTAGAAATCTAACTCAATGCCCTAAACAAATTCCAACACCAAACCGATAACTAGATGTGTTTTGTTAAATACATCCCAAAGAGACGTTTGCACTTTCAAACCAGCCTCGTCTTCAGGGCCATTGAATGAGATGCAGAACAGTACAGAGAACAGTATATAGGATGAAGCAACACAGAGCATGGGATTAGTCAATACAAGATTATTTAAATAATTGGGATTGCTGCAGCAATTTAAAAGAGGCAATTCAAGCAGGCAATGTTTTATGCAAATGTATTTTTAACATAGGATTGCAGCTGCGGTCTCCAGAGCTGATCTCCATTAATGTTAACTTCGGGGACCGCCTGCTTCCAGAGATACTTACCTCCCGTAGGGGGTGCCAGTAACCACTCCACTAGCAGGGTTCACGTAATGGCGGATTGTCAAAGCTCCCACACCTTGTGAGACAATAGGAAGGCGTGACGTCATCCGGGTAGGCTTGCTATTGGCCCACATTGAAACTTTACTGGAGGTACCGGCACCCCCTTTGGACGACTCTCTCGCTTAGCAGTGGGTCCCAAGAGCTGACAATGGGGTTCAGCTCCAGACCTGCTTCAAACCCATGTTAAAATAAATAAATAAGAAAAGAAAAAATGTGCATGAATTGCTCCTTTAAGATTCGAGAGATCAGGCCTCAGTACATAGACCAGTCCACCCACAAACAAAAAGTCAGATTTCCTGGATTTATTTTTATTTTTTTAAACTTTAATCTCAGAAAAATTCTGGTTCTTATATTTTTACAAGAAGCTAAAGGGTGAAAAATGACATGCACTAGGCCCCGCTGCCAATTAAACTGTTCAATTTGCTTCTGTAACGCTGACTGACGCCAGCATGAATTAGTGCTCTGCCTGGTCACTACAGGAGGCTGTCAGGAAATGGTCACATAGCTCAGAGAGTTATAGATGAAAAGGCTGGTTCTGAGCATAAGGGGGGGGGGGGGGGGGGGGGGAATTTGCTTTAGCAACTGCTCTAGTACAGCAATAAACTTTAAAAAAAAGTTCTGGCAACGAGAGCCAACAACAAAACAGGCTTGGGATCAAGGGCAGGCTTGTACAATAACAAGATGTTCCACTGCATTTTATACTGCACTTTGCACATTGCACTAGACAGCAATCATTTAATTTAGTATAGATTCATAAAAAGCGCGCGCGCGCGTGTCCAGCTGACTCACCTACCAGCAGGGTACTAGAAATGAGCATCAACGCCATAAAAATACCTTCACATTACACCATCACCAGGATAAATTTAAGGCCTTAAAATGTCAGGTGCCCTCTGTCCCAGTTATCCTAGAAAAATGTCTAATTCACACAAAAAAAGGTTCAATTTCACCTCTAAGACCGAATTTATTACATTTTAGATTTAATGTTACAAAAGTGTAAAGTGCTTGGTTACAGAAAATAAAGATGAGCAAAAAACAAACAAAAACAAAAAAATACAAAAAACACAGTATATAAATAGAGACCATTTTATAAAATAAAGAGTAAAACAAGACCATGGCCATGAAAAATCTGAAGCGCCACGAGTTATGAGTGAATCCTGATTTAGGGAATCCTAGACCCGTATTATAGTATTAAAGACCATTTTTCTTTGACAAAAAACAGACAGAGCCACACTTTTGTGGGTATGTCTTATACACTACTCAATGCCGGGGGAGGCGTGAAGCCTCTGTAACTCACTTACCTGCTCACTGCAGGTCTTCGGCGCTGATAAAGGGCTTTTCTAGTCCTGGTGTATGGTTTGCTGCAATGATCCATTAAAATAGCCTTATTTTTAATCGTGGGAACGCACTCCTGTTTTTGCTGGCTTAATAGCATTGGTTGTAGTGCTTCATTTTTTTCTTTCTCCTGGTTCATTCAAATCTACAGACGGAGGCACACCTATACCCCAGGATCATTGGACTCAAGGACTCACCACTACTTGGAGACACACATCTCATGTGAGTTTATTCCTTTGCTCCATATTCCATCATCTGGATGCTGATTAATTATCATTTATTGTTCTCTTTAATTGGATGTTATACTAGTACTGGTCGCCGGCAGATGGTTAACATAATACCCTTACTGCATTGCTACGTGGGATCTTAACATACCAGTCATACATCACTTTGGGACAATTATTATTTTTCAGCACAATCATTACTCATTGGAGGGGTATCCATATAAGACTTTGCCATTCTATCATTCAACAATGCTGTTCATTCTGTTTTAGAGCACCATACAACAATTGTTTAATTTATGCTTGTTATCAACCTCGAAAATCAATCTTAATGTTGCAAAACCGTTACCTGAAATGCAAGTTCAAAAATCACGAGACGTGTTAAAGTCAGATTTTTGTATTATTATTTAATAGTATTTCAAGTTTTTCCTTCTCAATAAAAATGTTTGTAATATTTTGATGTTATTATTTTCCTTTACTTTTGGCATTATCCAGTTTAATTTAATTTAAACTGGCTGTACGGGGAAGTAGGACAGTGACACGCACAAAACATTTTGCCCATTTATTGGGACGCTAGAAATAAATACATGGGCCACCCTGCATTATATCATTGTGGTTTGCACCAGATATGAAATATTTCGCATAATGGGGGATCTTTAATGATAAACAATATAGTGACCCTCTTGTCATCTCTGGGTTATGGACTTGGGAATGGTCTCAGGAATTTACCACGTGCCTTTGATGCTGGTCTTGGCAGATAAAATCAGCTACCACCTGTCAGCATGGTATACTTTTAATTGTTTTTTACCCTAATAAACAGTCAGGCCCCATGATCCTCCATGTTACCCCCATAAGAGGCAGGAAAATAGCTATGTAAAAACCAAAGTTAACCACGTGGTTGCTGGACTGCTCACACAATTCAACCTTTTAAATGAATCATGAAGGAGGAGCATGGGGTGCTGCATCTTTGGACCAATGTACTGCCATGAGCCAGCAATGTATTGCTTTCCAACGTATTACAGGCTCCTTTCAGAAGGAAAGGGCTTACTGGGTAAACTGCTACACTGTGATGGGTTAAAGCTGAAGCCCTATTAAATGCCCCCAGGGGGACCTGCTGCTTTATTATCCTTCAGGGGGTCAATTACAAACTCATACCATTCAAAAAGGAATTCCAATGATGTCTCTATGACAATTCAAGAAAACCAACTCTACCCGATTTGTTTGGGAGGGGGAGGGAGCTGTGGGAAGCGGTGCTTAAAATTTCCCAGCAGTCCAGTAAACTGTTCTGCTCACGGATATCATTAGCAGTGACTCCTGAGATCCTGCAAGCCTGAAGATATTATCTTAACATGAGCACCAGTTCTGCCAGCTGCAAATGGTATATGAGCAGACATATGTGGAATGGTCCTTATTCTATCCGTTCAGCCAAAACATATTCACAAACAGCTCTAAGCAGAAAATCGCAATTAAACGTATCATTGACTGGGGTGTATCCACCTTCAACGACGAATACTCTACAGATACATCGTTTTTATTTTCACTACTGCTAACGCTTCTTTCCTGTATTTTAAGGCTGTGTGCCATATACCATTTGCAGAGTAAATAAAATGAACACCAACAGGTTATATACACAATGGTTGAAATAACTTGGGAACAAAGGCAATGCCTTTGGAACCTTATTTTAGAAAGATGTGTACAATATGTATGCTGCGTAAACAGAAAGAACGAGAACCTTCCTAAAATAAACCAGTTTTCTTTAACGTCTTCATAAATAATAGTACTCTGGGTGGATCTGGGTTAAAAAAAATAAAACCAGTAACACCCTATATCCCCATGGACCATGAGACTTAGACCACTAGTGAAATGCTTATAACAGCGGTCAGCAGAACACTGCACAGCCAAACTGCCCACCCTCTTCCTGTTATTGGTACTCTGACAGGGGCAGAATGGAAAAGAGGGCTAAAGGTGGAGTAACCACTAGACAAAGGGTGGGCAACTCCGATCATGAAGGTCCACCATCAGGTGCTCAGGATATTCCTGCTTCAGCACAGGTGGCTCAGTCGAAGACATACATTAAAATTCTTTGGGTTTTTTTTACCTTAAAGGATGTCCTTCCTAGGACCAAAGTATACCAAATGGCAATGACATACTTAAGAGGTTACCTCGTTTTTAACCAAAACCGGACATGTACAGTATATGTACTTTTAAATTATCTGAAGTGAGTTCATAAAAATGTTGAGCGGAGACCTTAAAAGTTGGGAGGGGTTGGATTTCCTTTGGCTACTCCCGTCTACGATATCACTGTTTTAAATAAGCGTTTGCACAGCAAAACCCACCTGATGAGGATAGGGTGTAAGAAGTGTAAAGAAAACACTAGATTGATGGGCATTCCCCCTTCTGAGACCACATATAAATGCAATTTGTAATTACATTTGAAATAGCAAGGAGGAGACAAATCTTTGCTTTTAGAACAGTTGCATTTGTTTAAAGGAAGCCAATTCGACTGTTCAATTCTCTACAACAGGGTTTTTTTTGTGGATGGCTATGTGGGATTGCACCTTTAAGGGTGTCAGTCCACTTAGCAATACACACTGAAACTGATAAGACGTGACAGCAAATAAACATGGTGTTACATGACTAACCTGCTGCACAAATGCATCTTGAGTTACTAGCTTCTCAAATGTAGGCTTGAAAAACACCAAGACGCAAATGGTATATATCACGCAAGCTTATAAGAAAGGATCTCATTCCTATCTGACGTTACAGTGATTGCAAAGCTAAGGACAGTCTTTGTGATCAGGGAAAACAAAACACATGAGCAAAATGAGATATATAGAACATCATTTTGAAATAAATTTGTGGAATTGCATCATTGCCTACCATCAATTAGAACAAGGCAGTGTTAAAAATAATCTTAAAAAGTCCAAGCTTAAATTAAATAATCTGATTGTGAGACATCCATAAATTCACAGTTCCATGGCGCATCATTCTATTCTTCCTAAACATTCATTTGGGAGAATAGGTGACTTCATTTAACAGAAGTTTACTTACTTTGCAGTTGCCAGAGTATCAAGAGGATTAAGTAAAGCATTTCACAAAGCAAAATATATTTAACATCTCAAATTTAGTCAAATATCAAGATAAAGGTGCAATCCCATAGTCCACCAATTGAATTTCTTAGGGGCCGCTATATTGGGAAGTGTTTGCCAATCAAGCGTTTTCTTTACACTTGTTCCTATAAGAAGACTAATAACGTTAGGCCCGTAATATAGTGGGCGCGCGCGACACTTATAATTGGCTGTGGTTAGCCAGCCGTCCTATGCTAGGGCAGCGAGCGTGCACGGTAGTGAGTGTGGAGCCGGCCGATCGGGGGGGGGGAAGACTCAGAAAAGTATGTTGTCAGGTCGCTCAGAGTGAGGCTGCTATGTATGTATGTAAAGTTGCACATGTTAATAAATAATTTCTCACGGGTTTTTTTTTTTAATTTTTAAAATATTATATAATAAATTATTAACTTTCAAACAATCTATACACCTTCCCAGCGACATGCATACACCGCTTCCCCATGGACACACAAACACACAGAACACTTCAAAGTGTCACACAGTTACCCAGTGACACACACAAACACAGCTTCCAAGTGAGACACACACACACACAAACACAGCTTCCAAGTGAAACACACACAGTGACTGCTTTCCAGTGACAAACACACAGTGAGACAGCTACCCAGCAACACACACACAGTAACAACTTCCTGTCGCTCACAGCACGGACCCGTACACACAAAAAGTGTGCATCACGTGCACGAGCGTTCGCGCCAACTATAAAACAAGCCTTAAGGGGAAGCGAGAAAGGGAGGAGACTGGCTGTACAAGCACTTTCTGATCACACAGTAACATCACACAAAAGGGAGCAGCCAGAGGAAATCAAACCTCTCCCAAATCTAACTTTAAAAAAACACATTACAAATACTTAGTCAGGGGTGGATAAAAACATTGCTGTTTCAGATGCTCTTCTCGCAGCTCCCTCCCCGTCCGCCCCCCAGCTCAGCCATTTCTTCTGCCCCCACTTCCCCATCAACATGTTAGTCAGAGTGTGGTTCCGATACACTGGCACTCCTTCCCTTGACATCACGGATGGCAAGGCCAGGCACAGTGATAACTCTCGCTCAGCCTCACTCCCTCCCTCCCCTAGTCCTCGTGCACATTGCTCACCAACACTTCACACGGATTAGTGCAGCGCTCTTTGACCTGCCTGTTGCAGCGCGTCCCATTTCATGCTAATAAAACAGAATTGGGTGCGGCAGTGACTGACAGGTCAGTTAGCGCAGCAATGCAGGCGGCATGGGGGTGAATTTTATTTGCCGAAGCGACCAGGAAATTTCCATCCCTGCTTATAGGTGTCAGATTGTTTAAAAAAAAAAAAAAAATTTTTTAAAGGATTTACCCATGTGAGACCCTTATAAATAGATCACTGGAATTAGTTCACTTGGGTCACTTGAGTCCTAGGAGGGACTGCCCTTTCAGGGAAATGGGGGAGATCTCCATCTTGTAAAGAAGCGCATGGGAAAGAAGACATTTTGCAGACATTTTGCAGAGAAAATTTGCATTGCAAAACATACAATGCAGACTGATATTGGTGGTAAAAATCCATTTCATTCCATCCAATATGCAGTTTCAGCTACCTTACATCGCTGTGAACTTTTAGTCCTCGTATAATGTACACCAAGGTACCGTCACAGAACCTACATGAAATATCTATCTATGTTTTCTACTTGTTGTATCCAAAAACGAGCAATATACACCATAAAGCGTGGAAGTATTTCACAGAACCACTCATTCGTCTACGAAGAGTGATAATGGACCAACCCCTCTTAAAGCCAAAGTGTACTAATGGCAGTGATATGTTTAAGAGGTTATATCTTGGCAATTGCTCCCTTTTTTTTTTTTTAAATACTCACTTTTAAACACTGAGCTACCCAGCCCCCTTTAATGAAAATGGTGGGGAATATGAAGTATTTTGTTCAATCTGGTGCTTCGGGGGTTAATGTAGTTCCCATAAGTCTTAAAAATACAATATATTGGGTTTGACAGGTCAAGACTCTTCCTGGGAATGTGCTGATCTACAAGGGCTTACATTGGGGGGGGGGAGGGGAGAAGAAGGAAAGATATCACTAAAAGTGAAATAAATATAGGTTAGAAGGCTGGGAACGATTACCAGATCCTGGCCTATCAGCCTCAAAGGAAACTAACATACCCGAGATAACTGATGTGCATCCCAGAGAGAGGCGACAACCAGGGCACCACTTAGGCTGCGCTTATACAGCCGGCGAAGGCGACGCAACCGATCACCCATCGCCAAAGTTATAATTAATGTTTGGGAGACATCGCTGGATAGAAGGCCAGTGACATCAGCAAGGGGTAAGGCAGAGGGACGGAGAAGCTCTCCGATTGGCTTATAAGCCAGTCACATGTGGAGACCGTCTCTCCAAAAATCAAATTCTACTGACTACCAAATTTTTGGTAGCGCTATCACTCCCACTATAAGCGCTGGCGGCGACGTCAATGCATTTGTTTTGACGCGATGCCGCGTCGCTGTCGCCATAAGCACAGCCTTAGTTGGAGGACTTGATTAAAATGAAGAAATGATGGGCCTGACAGCAATTCATAAGAGTAACAAGTGAATATTTGTCACCAGTATGCAAATCAAATCATACCACACCCTGTATGGGTAAGCGATGCCTAAGGCCACGCTTATAGTCCTTGCAATGGCGACGCTGACGCCACGGTCGCTGGAAAAATCTAATTGAATTGACTTCCAGCGATCGCGACCCAGCCGTCGCTCCATCCCTACTATAAGCGCACACGACGCAGTCAATACATTTTGATGCGACGTCGCCAGGACTATAAGTGCGGCCTAAGACAGATAACTGTTTCTCCTGCAAAAACAGACATGGAATGTCAAATTTTTGGTGCCAGTATGTGTGGGGAGAGCACGGACGCAACCATGAAGATGGCGTCTAAATATTGGGGAAATTAAGTTACGAGTGCGATTATATATTGAGTCAAGATTTGAAATGCCTTTTTAGAGTGGGGTTTTTTCCAAGTCATAAAACCGTCAACCTAGCAACTGATTTGCGACAGGGGTGGCCTTATGTTTCAATGGGAGAAGAATGGTATTGATCAGTGACACAGCCGCCCCTTAATCGATGCAGAACTCACCATAAGGTAGGTTTAAAACAAATTTATTGAACTACATAAAAGACAAAAAAATCCATAAATAAAAAGAGAATCCTCCTCCCCAGTGTTTAACGTCCACTCTGGCGCTTGAGTGGCGGCTGCATCACTGATCATTTTTGTTCCTGCTCATTACTTCACGATCGGAGAGGCGCCACAGGGGGACACGGATCACCCCATTCTGGGTGCACCACGCTGCTGTTGAGGAGAGGAGAATGGTGACTGATCGCGAGTAAAAGTTACTCCACACCGGATATTTACAAGGAGACACTGTTTCACTTATTGCAGCCACAGCCGGCTGGCCGTGGGAAATATACCTTTCCTTTTCGGCACAACCGGTCTGATTTATACAGATCTGTACCTCATCTCTACCCCTCCATTACCTCTCATCAATAGCACTGTTTATCTCCACTTCAACCTCATTTGGGGCCCCGTCTTCATTACCTATGAAATTTGGCTCCACGTAGCAACCGGTTCTGTTTCCTGGAGCTTAGTTGTTTTTTTCTATTTTTTAAGAATGGTATTGCCTGAAGTTACAAAATCAGAATGGTGTGTTTGGGATCAAATATGTGAATTTCCATCTTTCTATGCCAGTGACCTCTCTGGGGAATACCAGACATATGGTAATGTACTGTATAGGGATTTCTGTTTTATCCTGTTATTTTAATAAACTGTTCTGCATTTATTGTAAATATGTTCTTGTAATCATTTTTCTGTAATCCAAGCATTGTATTTTTTCATATAGTAAACACATTTAATAAGCAATGCTTTGAGCGCTGAATGAACTTTTGCACACTCCGCAGATAGTAATTTACATTTTCTGACACATTTTGCTACAACAGATTTGTGTGTTAAGTGCATAGTTTTTCTATAACAAACAGGGACCTGAGACCCTGGCAGATATATATTAATTACATTTTGCATACTTTTCGGGTGGTGGAAGGGATAGATATGAGTGTAATGGAGTAAGGGGTTAATATTAACAGATTGAAAGTATCTTGCGTAAAAGAAAGGAAAGTTGGCTCGAGTAGCCGTTTGTATTAACCCAGGCTGCATATCTAAGTTGTGTGCTCACTTTTGGGCCCTTCGTGACAGATGGTAGATGGGGACTGATTGAGAGGAGATATGATTCATTTGAGGGACCTTTGCGAAGTTGAAAAGTGGTCCAGCGAGGGAGCGGTGTATTAACCTTGTCCTGTATGCACGTCACGTGGTCGTGTGGAGTACGTGACACCCCCTTACCCCTTCTTTATCAGCTCTCTGACTTAGGTCGGATAAGGTTAAAAAAAAAAAAAACACATGATACTCCACTATAAATCGAGTTTCAGGAATGATATACATCCAGACTGCTACCTCTTAACAACGTGAATGAAGATAGATAGAGACACACATAACATGCATTTGTTTGAAAACTTTCAGTCTGCATTTTTAAGTGTGCAGCCAGCCGCTTGCGGGGTATAAACGCATAATATTACTTAACCCCTCCGTTGCCAGAGGGGCACACAATAGGCTGCTTTTTTTTTTGCGCAATACAGTACAGACCCTTTTTTGAATAGAGCGAGAACGAGCATCTAAAACAAATCAGCATGGTTGACAATCTTACAGCACAGCTTTGAAGTGCAGGAGAATTTCATAGTAACGGAAGGAAGTAAAGCTTACTCAATATATTACAGCATGGAATATACAGTACTTGCAACACAGCCTAGACAGAATGCTTGTAAAACGGATTCAGTTCATATCATGATGAAAGGCTGCGTTTCTTAGAGGCCCCTGGCAGCGGTTTACAATACTTGTCTGGCTGAAAAACCCATTTTCATGTGTCAAAATCACTGGTTAGCATAAGGTA
Source organism: Ascaphus truei (assembly GCF_040206685.1). Classification (NCBI taxonomy): domain Eukaryota; kingdom Metazoa; phylum Chordata; class Amphibia; order Anura; family Ascaphidae; genus Ascaphus; species Ascaphus truei. The sequence continues at coordinate 86,528,934 of NC_134486.1, forward strand.
CACTAATGACACTTGCTCCCCTGTTCAACATACGGTCAAAATCACTTCCCAGTGCGGGAGAAGTATTGAAGTCTATTCATCCGAGTGGAGCTGAACTTTTCTCCAGCACTGGGGAGTGGCTACAACCCGATCTCTGCATAATCCTCAACGAATCCTGTAACCCAGTGGTGCGCAAACTGGGGGGCGCAAGATTATGTAGGGGGGGCGCAGGCTGCGTGCGGGGAAACCTGGGGGCGGGCAGAGCTGTGCCAGAAGCTCCGTGCAGAGGCTGCTTCCAGTTCTCTGCTGTGTCTTGCAGAGGGGGCGGGGCCTTGCAGAGGGGGCGGGGCCTTCCCTGCACACAGACAAGCCCTTCTCCTCCTCCTGTCTTTTACCCGCCCGTTTTCAGCAGCACATGGGGGGACCGGAGCAGGTTTAGTTACTCCCTCCACCCAGTGTGTGTGTGTGTGTGTGTGTGTGTGTGTGTGTGTGTGTGTGTGTGTGTGTGTGTGTGTGTGTGTGTGTGTGTGTGTGTGTGTGTGTGTGTGTGTGTGTGTGTGTGTGTGTGTGTGTGTGTGTGTGTGTGTGTGTGTGTGTGTGTGTGTGTGTGTGTGTGTGTGTGTGTGTGTGTGTGTGTGTGTGTGTAGAAATGTGTGTGTATATGTATGTGTGTGTATATGTATATGTGTGTGTATGTGTTTTGTATGTATATGTATGTGTGTGTATATCTATATATGTATGTGTGTGTGTGTGTGTGTGTGTGTATATATATAAAGTATGTGAATGTGTGTGTGTGTGTGTGTATATCTATATATATGTGTGTGTGTGTGTGTGTGTGTTTGTGTGTATATATATATATGGATTGTTGTGTGTGTGTGTGTGTGTGTGTGTGTGTGTGTGTGTGTGTGTGTGTGTGTGTGTGTTTGTGTGTGTTTGTGTGTGTGTGTGCGCGCTGTGCCTGTTGGTTGTCTGTGGGTGTGGGTGTTGGGATTGAGTGTTGTGTGTGTTGGTGGTGATTATGTGAGTGTTGGTTGTGACTGTGTGTGTGTAGTGATTGAGTGTGTGCTGTGTTGGTTGTGATTTGAGTGTGTGTTGTGTGTGTGTGTGTTGTGATTGAGTGTGTGTGTGTTGGTTGTGGGTGTTGTGATTGAATGCAGCGTTGCACAAACTGAGGGGGGGACGCCCCAGGCGCAAGATTATTTAGGCGGGGCGCGTGCAGAAAAAAAACCTGGTTGTGCAGGCGAAAAAGATGTGCGCGCGCGGGCGGCCGGCCAAATAGAATAGTGCAGGTGGGGCCACGTGATTGGGAGGTACGCGGAGGAGCACGCCCCAGCGCTGTGATGTCAAACGCCCCTCCCTCCGGTGTCTACCTACAATAGCGCTGTGGTCCTGCTCTCCTCCGCTGGCAACCTGCCTAGCTGCGATCCTCTTCATGTGAGAGGGTAGGCTGCCACTATATCAATCATACTATGAATGTACAGAAATAATAAAAAAAAGTGTAAACACTCCCCGCTCGTGCTTGCAAAATTATGCAGGACCCCCTGTGCTCATGCTTGGAGAGTTGGTGATGTCACCGCTCTCAGCGGCAGCGTGGACGCAGCCTAATTTTGCAAGAGCGAGCTGTTGAAGTATGTAAGTATTTAGGCTGCGCTTATAGTGCCGGCGACGCGACGTCGCCCGAAAACAAATGCATTGTCGCCGCCGCCTCCTCGTGCGCTTATAGTAAGCGTGCCGTGGCAACGTGATTTTTTGAAGCCGGCAATATTTGATTTTTAAGGGGCTGTCGCCTCATGTGACAGCCCCTGAACCAATCAATGGCCTGGTCGCCCACGCCGCCGCCACAAAGCGAAATACAACTTTCGCTAGCGGCGACGGGTGACGTCGCGGGCACTATACGCGCAGCCTTAGACATATTTGTATTTACATTGTATACTGTTTAATAAAGGGTTTTTTTTCATGGGATTTTGATTACATCAGGCAGGGGGGCCCGAGAAATTTCATGGATAAAAAGGGGGGCTCGGCATAAAAAGTTTGCTCACCCCTGCTGTAACCTACAGAATAAACAGAATGAAGGGCAGTGAAATATTAGATCTAAAAAGGAACAGCTGGAAAAACAAAAAAATTGTTTTTGAAACAAAACCATATAGAATCAAAATATTAAGAAATATTTAATAATGGTTACATTTGTTTGCATGTTCTCCCTGTGACCAATTCAATAAGCATATAAGAGACAGGTAATCCAATAAAAATTTACGTATAATGCTGGAGTGTACGCATTTAAAAAAAATTTAAAAAAAATAAAAGGAAGGACTGTCGAGAGCATAAAGAGCTTCTTATGAAAAAAAACGAATGGTTTTACAAGTTCCGCAGGTTTGTAAAGATGTGGCAAGTCACTTCACTAAAGTTGCAATGCCAATTCCAATCTGTGCGTTGCTTAATCCTGTGTCTCTGCCAAGTCAGGCCAATTTGTCGCCCACTTCTGCATTTTCCAGAGATGCAACAAAACCCCACACTTTTCTTTAAGCAGCTATAAACCATGCGTGTAAACTGTAGAATTCATACAATGAGATACCAAACGTATTCCAGGCAAACAGGGCCACCAAGTCGCATATGGTTTAGAGAACAGCATTAGCAAAGCAGCAATCTTTATATTTCTCTTTAACACCACCTGAACGGATGTGTATGGCTACACTGGTCTTAATGTATTAGGTTCAGGACAGAGTTAACCTTGTGGGTCCAAATAGTTGCAGGGTGAACATTTCTGGCAACATCCTTATCAATGAGTACAAGACATCAGTTTTATATTTTCAGTTGACATTTTCTTCCCCATAATACTGGGACAAACAAAGTTAAATATTGGAGGAACAGGTGAGCACCTCGTGATAATTACAATTGTTGTGCTTTAGGCCTTTCCTAGAACTAGGTTAACAAAAAAAAAATCATGTGAGAAGAAAGAAAACGTATCCGGAGCCAGTGCAGCGTCCCGACAATCAGCAAACATGAACCGGGGTAAAGAAAAAGGCTTTATTCTGCACACACAGACAGGTATTTGTCCTCCTCCTATGTGTTTCAAGCCTACTAAGCGCCCCGGAGCAGGGACTCCTCTTCCGAAATGTTACTTTTATGTCTGAAGCACTTATTCCCATGATCTGTTATTTGTATGATTTGTTATTTATATGATTGTCACGTGTAGTACTACTGTGAAGCGCTATGTACACTAATGGCGCTATATAAATAAAGACATACATAAATACATGACAAATAATACCGGTCCATGTGTGTGCAGAATAAAGCCTTTTTCTTTACCTGGGTTCGTGTTTGCGGATGGTCGGGACGCTGCAGTGGCTCCGGATACTTTTTCTTTCTTCTCAACGGCTCAACTACCAGATCCAGGACATCCGCCAGGAGAGAGGGTTACCCTGAGGGGGGTCCGACATCGGCCGAATCACCTGTCCACCATCTTCTGGACTTGGAAACGGTTACAAGCATCGGGATTCTCCTGCTTAGGCTGCGCGACGGCACCATCGCCGCTAGTGAAAGTTGTAATTCGCTTTCCGGCAACCAGGTCTTTGATTGGTTACATTGGTTTGATTATCACATGGCGACAGCCTCTGAGAAATCAAATTTGACCGGCTTCAAAAATTCGTGCCGCCCCGTCGCGCTTACTATAAGCGCACGTGACGGCAACAATACATTTGTTTTGCCGCGACGTCGCGTCACCGCCACTATAAGCGCAGCCTTAGATCGGAAGACAGGCTACAGAGGTAAGCAAGATTTTATGTACCTCCGAGACCCGATCGATGAATTAGATGCAGTTTTCCCCTCACCTTTACTCTCCACCAAACGACATACTGGATTATCATCAATATTATATTGTGCTAATCACCGGAGTGCAAGACAGCACTAAGACTTAAGAAAAAAAAATCATTTTGGAGCTTCAGAATTACGTAGTTCCTTCTAGGTACTTATTTACTCCTTCCATGGTTTTAGATTCATACAAGTATCCCCCCTAACAACTATTGATCAATGTGTGCTATAAAATGCATTCAATGATTTATTAAATCTCATTTAAAACAGCAGTCCAAGCTGCGTTAATTCCCCCCTCCCCCCTTTAATATGTGTATCAATACAATCCACACAATGATAAGTAATTAGCTAAGTTGCCGATCGATCCGTTCTCCTGTGATTGATGGGTGAAGATTCAGCTCGGGGGTTCACTAAATTGCTGTCAGTGAAGCAGAAAAGGACCAAAAGATGCAAAGTTCTGTGGGGAAGATCATGTGACCAGGCAATCACTAGATACAATTAGTGCACTGCTAGGGTGGGAAGGGCTCAGGAAGGGGTGTGCCAGAGCCTGTTTCAGAAGAGGAAGGGGATGTGACTTTGTAAATGGTTGCTATAGAAACAAAAATGCTTGTTAAATTATAATACATTCAAAGTGTCAGTTTATTTATTTAAACGCTACAAGTATTTTCTCATAGTACAGAACTGATTTCTTTGTAAAAAAAAAAAAAAAAAACACCACACGTAGGATATTGCTTGGTCTGCAACTTTAAATAGCACTCCTCGTTACTTGCAAAAGCAGATAGCGATGACATGAAGAAATCTTACGTATTTTAACAATTACACTTTGATTAGCTGACGAGATTACCTACACTTTGCTATTGTACCACTGTAGCACGCGCACCCGGCGGGATGGTGGAGCGTTTACGTGTGGAAACCGCGATCCGCAGCATCACCTCTGAGTTTTTGCGACGGAACGTGCGTTGAGGGGGCGTGGCTAAAAGTAAATTCCTCTTCCAAAGCAGAAAGCTGAAGAGTCTGCACTCTGATTGGCTTGGGAAGTCTGCCATAGGATTGGTTCTCACGGATCCACGTGTCGCAGTCGCTACTTCTGAACACAGTTTTGTTGTCTACGGACAAATCTGTCGAGCAACGCGGCAGCACATTGCACGTCAAGGCAGGTAGTGGGACCAGCCACATTGAGGGGCGGTACTTGTTCCTGTATTGCACGTCATAGCATGCGCTGCAGAACGTACTGGGGACCTAGCCTTAGGGAGCCTTTTGGATGCAACCTACATGTTAAAACACTACGTCAACTGAGCATCTTCCCTCAAACACGAGAAGGAAAAAAAAATGGAAATGAAGTGTTGAGTCTTAAAACTACCTGCAGTTTATCAATGAATCGCAAATTAGATTTTCCATTTCTAAACCTGGTGTTACCTGCTTCTGGTTTTATTCCAGTTAGCAGAACTGATACTTTGATAAATACATCTATATATAGGTTAACTATAAATTGCATTGAGTGTTTGGCCTCTTTCCCTTTTTTTAAAATGACAGCTCCAAAAATTTCTAAATAAAAGGAGGAAAACCCTCTTAGATCCAAAGGGGCCTAATTCCAGCGACATGTTTAGGGGTCTCATCTGCGTAATTTATACTTTTTTTTTTTTTTTTTTAAATCAAAAACTGTAACCTAAATATTTTTTCAAAAATTGTCTTAAATAAATTATGCTTGGGAGGGGTGTGGGTGCCTCCGACTGCCCCCTTTTGTGTGAGGTCACTATGCGATGAGCAAATGCATGTACAGCCGCTCCGTCACCTTTACTGGTTCTCTGATAAGCACCGAGTGGGAGAATGGTACAGAAAACACTTTATGGTCAAATACTTCCCTATTTAGAGGACCCTAAAAATTGACCTTGTAACTCATTTAAAAAAAAAAAAAAATTTTTAAAAGCAGCCAAACCTTATTAGCCCAGTTAGATTTGAACAAGGAAGCCTGCCAGACTATTAAAAGTATGTTTTTCCGGGCTAACTATGTTGGATTTGCCCCTTTAAAGAAAAAGATGCACTGAATGAATAACAGCGCTGTACGAGCAAGAAAGCATGTTCGTTCAGCAAAAAAAAAAAATGTTTTAATAAAAATGTTGCATTGTAAAAACAGGTGTAATGAAACTTAAATACCTAGATTAGCTTGTGCTCACCAACAAACTTGCATTAGGAAGAAGGGGGAAAAAAAATCTCCATTGGAAATAAAGCTGTGCTAATCTGACACACCACCTGACTGCTTTCCATGGGCTTATTGACTGTTTTTTTTTAGTTATACTGGAGTTCATATGATTCAAGATAAACATTAGGTTAATTATTTACTTTACATTTTCAATATACCTTGATGTCATATGTAAACGGGTCCGTTGAATGACATTTAAGGGCGATGTTTGCAGCAAGACAGAAATCAGTAGTATGCTGCCCTGCTTCAGAGCAACGATCCAACCGTCATTTTAAAAGTAGGACGTTTGCCTCATTATCATTGCATGAATCTGTTCAATAAATTGAAACTGTTTTTGAACACTACCTGGTCACAAGTTTAGCCCAGGGGAGGGATGGAAGCTCCATTCATAATCGTACACGCGAACAAATAAGTTGTGTAGTATTAGATAATACTCTATTTTCCCCCATTCCTGTCCCTTTTTAAAGCAACTAAATATGTAGCACCGCACGATTTAAATAAATTCAAATAAAAAAAAAATTACAGGATTGAAGCCGGGAGGTCTCCAGAGCTGAACTGCGTTAATTTAAGATCTGGGGATCCCCTGCTTCCAGAGATACTTCTCTCTGCAGTCAGGGAACTTGTGTGCTTAACAAAATGTCTGCGTTTAAAATGTCCCGCAGACCAATAGGAAGCCAAAATGTCATCCCTTACCGCTTCCTATTGGCCCATGTGACCTGGACATTTAAACTCCACAAAGAAACTTATCTTCATAAGGGGTGTCGGTATCTCTGGAAACAGGAGGTCCCCAGAGCTGAAATTAACAGTTAAGCTCCGGAGAGAAAGTGCTTCAAACCTGTAATGTTTAAAAAAAAATGTTATGCTGCTTTAATGAGTTTTAATGTATTAAGCTTCCGTGGGTTTGCGACAGCAACCATTTAGCAAGCCACAGCACTTCCTCTTTTGAAATAGGCTGCCATATTGTGTGCCCTGGGAATCAAAATATTTGTAGAGCGGTCACGGGAGAACAGAGCGATCGGTATCTTAGATAATTGCATTGCCATAAATGTAAGGAACTGGTGCATTAAAACAAACACACCAAAAATGGGTCAGAAGGCAATGCCCCTTTAAAACAAATAATTTCTGCACAGAAAAAAACCCCACAACTTTGTGTACTAAATAAAATGTTAAAAAAAAAAAAAAAACAATTTAAAAAGTGGTTATAATCTGCAGGTAATCCAACATGATCACCGATTATTCTTAGGCTGCGTCCATGGTATGGCAGACCACGCGGACACATCCGCACTCTGAGCGAACAGATTGCCTTAAGGCAGTGTTCACGTCTATGCGGCGTGCGTGCGGGTGCATTGCGCAAGAAATCAGTTGAGACTGATTTCTTGGCGCGACAGGCCGGTCACGTGAACGATTCGCCCAATGAGGGCGAACCAGCTCTGTGACGTCACTGGAACGCCCCTAGACACGCCCACGGACGGCGTACCATGGCCAGGGAAAGCACGCGCTTTCCCTCAACCTCCGCACGGCTGAAATGACCATGGACGCAGCCTTAGACTTCACGGTATGAGATAGCACACAAAGACTGAAGAACCTTACAGGGCAAATATATATATATATATACTGAGTTAAGTTATGGCGAGTAAAAAAAGTGACAAAAACCCTCCACAGGAAAGCAAATATGCAAATACATAGCATACAGTTGTATTTGTGTGTGTGTATATATATATATATATATATATATATATATATATATATATATATATATATATATATATATATATATATATATATATAAATTGCCTATGCTGCAGTCTGTACTTCTGATTACCTTTTTCCCCCCTGTGGTCTTATTCTACAGTACTGTACATGCATATAAAAAAAATTTTTTAAAAAAGGCGCTAAAGTTAAGTCTCTTTTACATTAGTTTTCATGGTAACGGTGTGAAAGATTAGCCACATTTGTTAATCACATTCACAGGACGCAGTGCACTGCTGGGCCAAAGTACTTTTGTTTTATGAGAACTGCTTCTGTTGACATTAACTTGTAAATAATTGATAAATATGATAACCTGTTTAAAAAAAAAAAAAGACTGTACATGTATATAGCACATTAAAACAGCAATACAACCTAAAAAATAAATGTAATAGCTGAAAGACAATTACAATTCTAGTAAGCAGGACGGAAACATTAATTCAAACAAATCTTCTCTACATTTGTAAAATCATGCTTGCGAGTACAGCTGGAGCACCATACTCATAAAACAACAAAAAACTATTGCCTTTCTATATTATTAACAGCCTAAAAGTCAGAATGATATTGCATTGATCCTACAGGTGAAGCATGACATGCTTCTGACAGTAGGATCACGGTGTACTTCTATATATGCTTATTAGCTTAAATACCGCTATTATAAAAGCAGCTTTAAAATAAATACAATTATTAAACTTAGCCAATAGAAGTGGATAAAATTAATGAACAAGAGCGGAAAAAAAAAAAAAAACCTCCTTTATTCTTTCAACATATGGTATATACCGCAGCCACCAAGCTAGTAACTGAAAACAGTTTCTAGTTGAGTTAAGGGTCATCCACCTGCTCGATTCTCCAGGGAGAAATGCCTGGGGAGGTTACTGCTATACACTGCTGCATGCTCATTTCCACAAATACAAAGTGTGTGAACAGTATGAAAGTTGGAGTCCTCCTTGCAAGAATATGCTTTACAAATCATATTCATCAGTTAATAATCACTTCATTACCAAAATAGGCAATCACGTGTTAAAAAGTAGGCCTGGTTGTAGGGAAAGGCATCACCAATATAACCTACAGAAAATCCACAAGTGTGTTTTTTTCCCCCTGTAAAGACTACATCAATTGAGAAGACAGACAGTACCACAGATATTCAGCACATTTCTATAACCATGTTTTTATTATTTTTATTTTTATTATTATGTAGTAGTAGTAAAAGTGAATTCTTTAATTGGAGCCAAAATCAAAATAAGTCAGATGAGTCCAGTTTGCGCAATGCCAGAGACAGCAGTCACTAGTTACTGAGCGGAGACCTCATCTAGGATAGGGACAAGCAGACAGCAGTGCATGTCTGTGCCACACACTGCTATAACCTGCCAAATCGCCCTGTCTCCAGTTTCACATGGATTTCATAAACACACCAGCTGTTCACACCTCCCAGGGACATTCGCCATGCAGGAACATAATGATCAGAGCCCAAAGAGGTAAGGAGAACAACAACGCGACGTCAGCCAAAGCTTTGGCACGGGAAACAGGCACGGTTCTGGGAATGCATACACTACAGAACACCGCCCTGGATACTATTTGCTTTAAACAAGGGAGTGATGAGCAACTTAACGGCTGGATGGAAAAAAATAAATAAAAACATTTTCCAGAGATTGTAAATACACAGGGGTGAACCTGGCTTCACATTACAAGGGACAAGTTCAGTCCGAACCGATTTTATATTTCAACATGCCTCAAATTAGCTCCACATGGGAGGAAGCCACTGTTGGCTTTAGGCTACGACCCCACTGCCTGCGCTGCACGCGCGCTTTGTGGCGCGTGCAGCCGAATTCCCCGGTCTGCAGAGAGCTGCAGGAGGAAAGACAGGGAGGAGGGCGTGACTGGGGAGCGACGGGGGCACGCAATATCACCCGGCAGGTTCGCCCTCATTGGCTGAACCGCTGGGGGCGTGGCCTAGCGTTCCATCGCCTATGTCCATCTCAATTTTTGGATCTGGAAGAAAAACTTGCCGCACATCGCGGAGGCCCCAGCCCCATTGAGAGGCGGCTCTTGTCCCCGCCATAGCGAGCGCTGCAGCAGCCAGTGGGGACCAAGCCATACAGGGTTTAACAGCTGGCCAGTCCCTGCTATCCAGAAGCCAGGTGATCATCCTACACATTTCTTGGGAGTTTATTTATTGCTAGATAGAGGGGGGAAATAAAGACGAACAAGAAAAAACAGCTTGTAAACATTTTTTTGGGACCAATTTTTTTTTACAACATGCAAGTTTTTCATCACTAATAATAATACTACATGGCTAAGGAAGGCTCAGTGAGTAAAGACACTGACTGGCTCCTTGTGACCTTGGACAACTTTATCTCCCTGTGCCACAGGCACCAAAAAAAACAGATTGTAAGCTCTACGGGGCAGGGACTATGTCTTCAAAATGTCTCCGCAAAGCTCTACGTAAAACTAGCAGCGCTATACAAGAACAAACAATTATTATTATTTTCAGTTTGTCCACTGTGACAACTCTTATTGTGCAACGTAACAGTCGATGCAATAAACAGTGCATATTTTCCTTTTCGTGTTATCATTCTGGCCACATTGCTATTGAAAGGCGAGGTATTGCAGAGAGAACAGCTGGCCAAACTGAAATACCTGGTGCATTTGAAGTCTTTCACCTTAGTACATAGCAGCCCATGGCACAAACTCACCCAGCCAGTGAGTTACAGTTACACTATCACATGCATCACTTAACCCAGGGGTGCTCAACTCCAGTCCCCGCAACAGGTCAGGTTTTCAGGATATCCCAGCTTCAGCACAGGTGGTTGTATATGTCAGTTTGACAGCCATCTGTGCTAAAGCAGGGATATCCGAAAAACCTGACCTGGTTGGGGGGTGGCTCTTGAAGACGGGAGTTGAGCACCACTGACTTAACCCAATGACACATCTGGGGCAAGATTTACACCTGATCTTTAACAAAAACATCCAGCTTTTCAGATGTGATTGTGCCCTAGTTATCACTGCTGCAGGGTAAAGACCCCCTGTCCCCTCTAATAAACTCCAGAGAGAACTACTGTATGTTATAAGAGGAATAGTAACATGCAGGACCCTGGGTTTGAGATGGCTATATAGGGCATACAACATGCCATTCACCGCAATATGGTGGGACATTCTGTTTTTACTAATTATCCACATCCCCCCTTCCCTACAATTATAGTAGTAATCACACACACAGCATAATTATACACAAAGGTAATTACAGTCTGTGCTTTAGAAAGGCGCTCTGTGCAGTGCAAGCACAAGGCAACTAGGCTGCATGGGGGAATTATAACAACTTAATGCATGTAGGGCTGGAACTAGGGGGTGCAATATCGTCCCCCAGAATCACACATTTTACAATATGGTATGTATGTTACCGATTTCGTATGTACAGCGACCCCATCCAAAAAAAAAAAGAGTTCCTGCCAAGCCTGACTCCTGTGTACAAATCATAGAAACAGTCCTGTAACACACAGTGTGGAGGGGCCGGGCACCCTGTTGCTGCTGCGAGACCTGCGATGGTTGCAACAGGAGGGAAAGACATTACCATGGCCTATCTTTGGGAAGATAGTCTGCCTCTGTCAATCCCAAATAATACCAGAAGACCACGCACAGAGAGCCGCTGTTTACCTTTTCCGTTCGTTTGGGAGGGACGGGTTCTTCTGGGCTGTGTCCTGCACAGAACTGATCATCCTCTCCGCTGCTGCATCGCCCCCACAGCTAGTGAAAGCTCACCTGGGGAAGCCCCTCTCTGCACATCTGCCTGCACAACCACCAGCTCGTGCAAATCCCCTCCCCGCTGTGATCGCGCGGCTGAAGATCCAGCGGTGGTGCGGGGGGAGGGTGGGAGTGGTGCCGGTGACCTAGTGGAAGTGTTGAGTCAGATCCTTGGCCAATTGGGTGTTTACCCGCGGCTCCCCAGCACCCATCATAGGAAATAGCCTAAAAACACAACTGGCAACAAACGGGTCCGCTCCGTGTACCTCGGGTTTCCGACTGCCAGAGAGACGGCTCTGTCCCCCCGGAGGAAGCAGCGCTGGGCGTGTGCTCTGTGGTGGTTAGCACAGCGCGCCAGCCCCGGGGAGGCCAGCAGCAGCAGCCCAGTCCGGATAGAACACACCCAGCCGCGTCTTAGCCAATCAGAAGCCGGGGCGTCTGCTGACAGCCTCGGGACTGGTGATACAACATAGAGTAGACTCCTAAAGGTGAGTGCGCCAAGGTATGTGAGGTGATACAGTGAGTGTGATACTGTCAGTGATGCAAAGAGTCAGACGACGCAGTACATGCACACCTTCCATGTCATACTGGGGGAGGGGGTATTTGCAAAGGTCTCACTGCTGCAAGACAAAGAGTCAAACACTTTGGGATATACTGTATATTGTGCTTAGCCGGTAGGAATGGGGGGGTTTGCATGGTGAGACCCGGCACAGTGCTAGGGCTATAGCCAGAAGTTGACATGCCTAACACAAATGTTTAATTCTTATGGGAGCCCCCCGGCCCGTTAAGCAGAAGGCGTCATTACCGTAAAGGCGAGTCCTCCCTCCCCCATCACTTGTGTGTCTTTCATTACATTGGTGCTTCTATTTGATGGAATGATAGGGTGTTAGTAGGTGTAGGGCACAGTAGCTCACCTGTTGTGTGCTTGGTTACCTGGTCAGGTGCGTGGAGGGGTGTGATAGGCGGGCTCGTTGCTAGGGCAGTGGTGTGGGGTGTTGGAAGGGCCTGATTGGTCCGTTTTGGCGGTTGCCACGAGGTTCTGTTCAATGCTCAGGGCTTGTGATAACAGGGATTGTGCCGTTTTTGAGGTGAAGTAGTATGGGTGTTTCAAATCCCACCTTCCTCCCAATTTGATTTTTAAAGCCTAGTGTTTTGTGACCATTTTGTTAAAGGACGAGAAAATATAATAGTAATAATAATGGAAAGAAAAATGGAAAAAGTATCTTAAAATATGAAAGTAAATAATAAATTATAAGAAACAATTTATTTTGTAAAAAAAAAAGTATATATATATATATATATATATATATATATATATATATATATATATATATATATATATATATATATATATATAACAGTGTTTTTGCTTTGTGTTTGTTATTAGTTATATAGTTGTTATATTTTTTTTATAAGCTGGATTGTTAATGGCTGCCATAGCATATGTTGGTATTATGATTATTATTGTATTATACTATATATTTTTTATTGTGTGTATATATATATATATATATATATATATATATATATATATATGTGTGTATGTGTGTGTGTGTGTATATATATATATATATATATATATACAACTCAAAGTAAATTTCTGGCAAAAACTCACAAAGTGCACTTCCTGACTTGGCATTTCTTGATATTTCTATTGAAAAACTCATTGCGACTATTTAGTCATAGGTCGGAGTTACCAAAACATAAAACTAATTATTTCAAAATCATATGTAATGTCAAAAGGAACATTTAATAGCCTTTTCCTCAGTACTCAAAGAATGTAATTAATGACATCTAAAACGATATCATGCAGGTAATAGTTGCACTCCACTAAAGTTAAATTAACTGCCTGGGTGCAGATTGCAGCAAAGCTAAGTATAAAAGGGTGATTGGAAATAGGCACACTTGGAGAAAAAAAGATCATATTTATTATTATAACACTATGCCCTAAAGGCTGTGGTGCAGTAGCATCTTTCCTCCACATATGGTGGTCATGCCCCCAAATATCTGATTTGTGGAGACATATAAACACCTGGCTCCAATCAATGTTAAATACTGATATTCCCATTGACCAATGGCTTTTTCTCCTAAACAGGTGTGGCCTGGGTTCCCTGGTTTGGCCTTTTCCTCCGCTGCAGCTTGGGAGAAGGGAGGTTGCTGCGGAGTCAGATGACTAGGCCTGGCCAATGGAGTGTTAGGATTCCCTGCTGAGGCAGTTGTTACAGTTGGTGCTCTGAGGGCTTGCTGTCAGTTGGAGCTGGGACACAGCTAGGGAAGGTTGTATAGGTGCAGGGGTCTGTGACCGTCTGCACTAGGTCAGAGATCCCCTAGGCCCCACTTAGGCACTAGTCACCCTAGATTGTGGCTGCTTTAGGGAAGGCCCCTTCAGATAGGGATGCTGCCCTTTTAGTGATTAGCAAGCTTAGGGCCACAGTGGTTTCATTTGAACTATTGCTGCTGCAATCTGTGACGAGACTGCCAGAGATGGAACTACTATCATTGCGGAAGTCACTCCAGAGGGAGACATCCCATCCAGCGAAGGATATCGTTGACTCGGCGGATCACCTGCTTCTTGTTGTTAGCACGCCTGGGTGTGGACACACCCGGCAGGTACCGTTCACCAAACGTGCACCAACACCGTATAATAAGGCGCTGATCATGCCTAGAGGGGTGGGCACCTTTTGGGGATACTTATTGGGTGAAGTGACCATTGGGACAAGTGACCAAGGACACTGGTACTGTGGACACGGTGTGGGGATACACGGTGGTGGGACAACGCCCTGCGCGGCGAGGTATAGCTGTAACAATTAGTATTGCTATTGCCTGTATGTGATTTATGGTTATTGCTCACAGTAAATGTTATTATTGTTATTCTTATAATCTGTGGACTGTTATTAATAGTTCCTGCTCTGGGTTATCCCATCCAATTGGGATCCCGTGCATGTGGAGGAGCTGCCACTCAGTATATTCGTTACCCCAGGCTCCCAGTAGCAGAGCCTCAGATCCCTGTGAGCTGACAGGTACCGCCTGCACTAGTAGACCCTTCACATTAGAGGGGAAAAGGGCTACACAGGCTACTCCAGAACCTAACGCAAGCTGACAACAATATGATCACAAACTGTAAGGGTCTGGGAGTCACGCCGCCCTCGGCGTGCTCCCCACTCACCTGCAGCTCCGCCCGGTCCCCCCACGGCACGCAGGCAGCCTCTCTCCGGAACGCCGATCACGGCTCCACGTGGGCGCGCGCGCACGCCAAAACTCCACTTCTACTCTTGAGCCGCCGGCTATGCTCGGTCATGCGCCCGCAAGCGCAGCTACACGGAGGCGCGGCCACACGGAGCCGCACCAACCCCTTAAAGGCACAGCACCTCAAACCATTGCTGCAATCAAATGCAGTCTGACTACTGGGCTTTATGGCTTCTCCCCTGGGACTCATGCTGGACCTATCCCTGCCGTAGCCTGGCCCTTCCACACACCCCCACCTTGCTGCGCTGCTATTGGACCCTCTCTCCTATATATACCTTACAGTGTCACTGACTTGTCGGCTGAGCATAGAACCAGTTGTTCTCATCACTCTCTGCCTCCCTAGTCCTGTCTTGTCCTGTCTTGTTTTGCAGTCTTCCTCGTGTACCGAACCGGCTTCCGCTACGTCTACCCGCACCTCTGGCATCCCGAACTCGGCATACGGCAACACGACTCTCCGCACCTCTGGAATCCCGATCCTGGCAAACGGTAAACGATTACGTCCTTCTCTCTAACCCCGGACTTGGCATACAGCACCCTCTACCATCCGTACCTCTCCTGCCCCGATCCGGACTCCCAGACCACTCTACTCTCAAGACGTGCCCTCGTGGCTGTGGGTGGCGTTATATCCTATCCCATCTCAGCACCGCGGTCCCGTCTCGTTTGTGGTGAGCACGCCCTGACACAAACATAGCTACAGTCACGAGACGCATAATAGCCTAGCCGGGCTCTGGAAACAAAATAAGATACCAACCCTCCCCAACATCAGAAATAAAGTATGGTTCATATGTCAGATGGAAAAGATGACCAGATTCCTGAATGATACTTGCCAAAAATTCCAAAAGGTCTGGCGACCCTCGCACGCTGAAGATGAAACAAAAAATAAGAAAGCATATAACAGAACATCATCGATTGGCTCCTGTGTCAATAAGGATTAACGACTATCTGTGTGAAGTACTAATGATATAATAAAATCTATGTAATTTACCCAATGTTATGTAAAGACACCACCCACTTCCCACATCCCTCATTTTATTATTTCTGTAATAATTATATTACATTATAATGCATGCTCCCATTATATGTATGCTATTTTTGAGAAAATCCCAATAAAAACGAAGTTAAAAAAGTCAGGGAGTTAATGCTTAAAACAGCAAAACACCATGTGCTACATCCTTCTTTTTTAACTTCTAGGATTGAAGCAGGGGAGTTCCAGAGCTGAACTGTGTTCATTTCAGCTCCGGGGACCCCCTGCTTCCAGAGATACTTACTTCCACAGGGGGTGCCGGTATCTCTGTGGAGTTTGCATGTCCAGGTCATGCGGGCCAATAGGAATCTGCAAAGGATGACATCACAACTTCCTATTGGCCCGCATGACATGGGAAATTTAAGCCGCCATTTAGTTAGGCACACAAATCGACCTGGGTGCAGAGATACCGGCACCCCCTACGGAGGTAAGTATCTTTGGAATCAGGGGATCCGAGAGCTGAAATGAACACAGTTCAGCTCTGGAGACCCTTGCTTCAATCCTAGAACTAAAAAAAAACAGCAGGGGGTTTGCTGCTTTAAACTACCCTTAAAGTAAAATTTTCTTTTATTTGATTCCTTTATAAAAATGAATACATTGCCCTTTGGTTAGTTTTATGCCATGTGTTTTTTGTCTTTATCTTTGGCTACTGATGGTAGCATAATTAATGTAACCCTGGGAGTTTACATAAATGTCCCTTATCTTGACTTTCTCACCTTGTCGGGGTGCTGAATTTGTGCGGCTGGGTGATGACATAGCAATAAAAGGTATCAGTCAACAGCAGCTTTATTGGTCCATATACATTGGGAACTTGGTATAGAAATAACAATATTCTTCCTGATGCTGTCTAAACCTTTTTCCGAAGCTGCCTCTATGCCTGCCCGTTAGGGAGGTGTTGAGGCTTGATTCTATTGGCTACCTACGGAAGCCCTCCTTAGGGTGACCTTGCTAGAACTATCTTCCATATGGGCCCCTGTCGGGATTGAGGCTAATCTCCCTCCGCCAGGAGTAAAGGTCCCTCTCTCTGGCACTGCGTTCCACCTTGTGGCAGTTTGGAGTGAGGTCAGCTATGGACCTTCCGATGAGGCTTGTCCGACTATGCACCAGGACTACAGCTTGTTGAGTCCCCTCTGTGCATAGGCTGCCTTGCCAGGATCTCCCAACTGTGAAGGGTGCCATCTCTATGGGATGCTAGCTAACCAGGGTACTGTCCCTCTCTATAAAACAATAACGGGATCCTTACCCTATACTCACAGACGAACATATTTACACTATTCACATTGAGATCACTTCACCTCCTACTGGGAGGAGCTTCCAGAAGCTTCCCCCGCCTGTGTATATGTATGTATGTATGTGTGTATATGGACCCACACCGTTAACTCCTTATGGCAGGCATGTCAAACTCGCGGCCCGCGGGCCGCATGCGGCCCACACCGAGTATCTGTGCGGCCCACCCAATGTGTCCCGGTTACAGCGGCGGTGAGGAGGATGCGGCAGCTGGTAAGTATTGTCTGTGTGAGTGAATGATGCCAGGTGATTGGATGAAGGGCCGCATGGGTTTGAAAGAAGGAGGCGGGACTTAGAATGCCGGCCGGGATGCAGGGGATTGGTCGCAGGCAGGTCAGAGGAAGCCGGGGGCGGGGCTTCCGCTTTGTGCAGAGCACACAGTGAGTGTGTCTCTGCCTTCCCGCTCCTCTGCCTGCTGCGCGGTGTCCCCCGCCGGGCGGGCAGCCACAGGGACCCGAGGTAGAGGCGCTCACCCCCCTTGCTGCTGACCCCCCTTGCTGCTGACCCCCCTTTGCCGCTAACCCATCTTTGCCGCTGACCCCCCTTTGGTGCAGACCCCATGTGTTCTCCGCTCCGAGCTCCCGCGGCGGGTCTGGCAGCGGGGAAACCACCTCTCACTGCCCCCTGTGTGCTCCGCTCCGAGTTCCCGCGGCGGGTCTGGCAGCGGGGAAACCACCTCTCACTGCCCCACGTGTGCTCCGCTCCGAGCTCCCGCGGCGGGTCCCCTTGCCGCTAACCCCCCTTGCCACTGACCCCCCTTGCCGCTCACCCCCTTTCTGCGCCCCCCCCCCTTGCCGCTCACCCCTTTCTGCGCCCCCCCCCCTTGCACCCTTGGCGCTCCCTATGCCCCCCCCCCCCATCCATCCATCCGTCCGTCGCTGTTCTCCACTTTGTGTGTGTGTGTGTGGGGGGGGGGAGAGGAGTGTGTGTGTGTGTGGGGGGGGAGTGTGTGTATGTGGGGGGTGGGGGAGTGTGTGTATGTGGGGGGTGGGGGAGTGTGTATGTGGGGGGGGAGTGTGTGTATGTGGGGGGGGAGTGTGTGTATGTGGGGGGTGGGGGAGTGTGTGTATGTGGGGGGTGGGGGAGTGTGTGTATGTGGGGGGTGGGGGAGTGTGTGTATGTGGGGGGGGAGTGTGTGTATGTGGGGGGGGAGTGTGTATGTGGGGGGTGGGGAGTGTGTGTATGTGGGGGGTGGGGGAGTGTGTGTATGTGGGGGGTGGGGGAGTGTGTGTATGTGGGGGTGGGGGAGTGTGTGTATGTGGGGGGTGGGGGAGTGTGTGTATGTGGGGGGGGAGTGTGTGTATGTGGGGGGGGGAGTGTGTGTATGTGGGGGGTGGGGGAGTGTGTATGTGGGGGGGGGGTGGTGGAGAGTGTGTGTATGTGGGGGGTGGGGGAGTGTGTGTGGGGGGGGGAGAGTGTGTGCGGGGGGGGAGAGAGTGTGTGTGTGTGTGTGTGTGGGGGGGGGAGTGTGTGTGTGTGTGTGTGTGTGTGTGTGTGTGTGTGTGTGTGTGTGTGTGTGTGTGTGTGTGTGTGTGTGTGTGTGTGTGTGTGTGTGTGTGTCTGTACAGGCCAGCAGAGACTGTGTTGGTGTCTGTGTGTGGTCAGTGTCTTTGTTGGTCTGTCTGTGTGTGTGTCTGTAGGTCAGTGGCTGTGTATGTCTGTGCAGGACAGAGAGAGAATGGGGAGGGGGAGAGAAGAGGGGGGGGAGAGAAGAGGGGGGGAGAGAGAGAAGAGGGGATTGAGAGAATGGGGGGGAGAAGGGAGATGGGTGGGGAGACAGAGAATAGAGGGTATTAAGCGAATGGGGGTGGGGAGGGAAGGGAGAGAGAATAGGGGGAGACAATGGGAGAGGGTGAGAGAAAATGGGAGGGAAGGCAGAGAGAATAGGGGGAGACAATGGGAGAGGGGAGAGAAAATGGGGGGAAGTAGAGAGAGAATGAGGACAGGGCCGCAAACAGGCCTGGTGAGTCAGTCAACCACCCTCTCTCTCTCTCCCCCACCCTCTCTCTCTCTCCCCCCCACCCTCTCTCT